>NC_088201.1:165342462-165428461 GCF_037126465.1 Ornithodoros turicata
ATGGATGGATGGATGGATGGATGGATGGATGGATGGATGGATGGATGGATGGATGGATGGATGGATGGATGGATGGATGGATGGATGGATGGATGGATGGATGGATGGATGGATGGATGGATGGATGGATGGATGGATGGATGGATGGATGGATGGATGGATGGATGGATGGATGGATGGATGGATGGATGGATGGATGGATGGATGGATGGATGGATGGATGGATGGATGGATGGATGGATGGATGGATGGATGGATGGATGGATGGATGGATGGATGGATGGATGGATGGATGGATGGATGGATGGATGGATGGATGGATGGATGGATGGATGGATGGATGGATGGATGGATGGATGGATGGATGGATGGATGGATGGATGGATGGATGGATGGATGGATGGATGGATGGATGGATGGATGGATGGATGGATGGATGGATGGATGGATGGATGGATGGATGGATGGATGGATGGATGGATGGATGGATGGATGGATGGATGGATGGATGGATGGATGGATGGATGGATGGATGGATGGATGGATGGATGGATGGATGGATGGATGGATGGATGGATGGATGGATGGATGGATGGATGGATGGATGGATGGATGGATGGATGGATGGATGGATGGATGGATGGATGGATGGATGGATGGATGGATGGATGGATGGATGGATGGATGGATGGATGGATGGATGGATGGATGGATGGATGGATGGATGGATGGATGGATGGATGGATGGATGGATGGATGGATGGATGGATGGATGGATGGATGGATGGATGGATGGATGGATGGATGGATGGATGGATGGATGGATGGATGGATGGATGGATGGATGGATGGATGGATGGATGGATGGATGGATGGATGGATGGATGGATGGATGGATGGATGGATGGATGGATGGATGGATGGATGGATGGATGGATGGATGGATGGATGGATGGATGGATGGATGGATGGATGGATGGATGGATGGATGGATGGATGGATGGATGGATGGATGGATGGATGGATGGATGGATGGATGGATGGATGGATGGATGGATGGATGGATGGATGGATGGATGGATGGATGGATGGATGGATGGATGGATGGATGGATGGATGGATGGATGGATGGATGGATGGATGGATGGATGGATGGATGGATGGATGGATGGATGGATGGATGGATGGATGGATGGATGGATGGATGGATGGATGGATGGATGGATGGATGGATGGATGGATGGATGGATGGATGGATGGATGGATGGATGGATGGATGGATGGATGGATGGATGGATGGATGGATGGATGGATGGATGGATGGATGGATGGATGGATGGATGGATGGATGGATGGATGGATGGATGGATGGATGGATGGATGGATGGATGGATGGATGGATGGATGGATGGATGGATGGATGGATGGATGGATGGATGGATGGATGGATGGATGGATGGATGGATGGATGGATGGATGGATGGATGGATGGATGGATGGATGGATGGATGGATGGATGGATGGATGGATGGATGGATGGATGGATGGATGGATGGATGGATGGATGGATGGATGGATGGATGGATGGATGGATGGATGGATGGATGGATGGATGGATGGATGGATGGATGGATGGATGGATGGATGGATGGATGGATGGATGGATGGATGGATGGATGGATGGATGGATGGATGGATGGATGGATGGATGGATGGATGGATGGATGGATGGATGGATGGATGGATGGATGGATGGATGGATGGATGGATGGATGGATGGATGGATGGATGGATGGATGGATGGATGGATGGATGGATGGATGGATGGATGGATGGATGGATGGATGGATGGATGGATGGATGGATGGATGGATGGATGGATGGATGGATGGATGGATGGATGGATGGATGATGGATGGATGGATGGATGGATGGATGGATGGATGGATGGATGGATGGATGGATGGATGGATGGATGGATGGATGGATGGATGGATGGATGGATGGATGGATGGATGGATGGATGGATGGATGGATGGATGGATGGATGGATGGATGGATGGATGGATGGATGGATGGATGGATGGATGGATGGATGGATGGATGGATGGATGGATGGATGGATGGATGGATGGATGGATGGATGGATGGATGGATGGATGGATGGATGGATGGATGGATGGATGGATGGATGGATGGATGGATGGATGGATGGATGGATGGATGGATGGATGGATGGATGGATGGATGGATGGATGGATGGATGGATGGATGGATGGATGGATGGATGGATGGATGGATGGATGGATGGATGGATGGATGGATGGATGGATGGATGGATGGATGGATGGATGGATGGATGGATGGATGGATGGATGGATGGATGGATGGATGGATGGATGGATGGATGGATGGATGGATGGATGGATGGATGGATGGATGGATGGATGGATGGATGGATGGATGGATGGATGGATGGATGGATGGATGGATGGATGGATGGATGGATGGATGGATGGATGGATGGATGGATGGATGGATGGATGGATGGATGGATGGATGGATGGATGGATGGATGGATGGATGGATGGATGGATGGATGGATGGATGGATGGATGGATGGATGGATGGATGGATGGATGGATGGATGGATGGATGGATGGATGGATGGATGGATGGATGGATGGATGGATGGATGGATGGATGGATGGATGGATGGATGGATGGATGGATGGATGGATGGATGGATGGATGGATGGATGGATGGATGGATGGATGGATGGATGGATGGATGGATGGATGGATGGATGGATGGATGGATGGATGGATGGATGGATGGATGGATGGATGGATGGATGGATGGATGGATGGATGGATGGATGGATGGATGGATGGATGGATGGATGGATGGATGGATGGATGGATGGATGGATGGATGGATGGATGGATGGATGGATGGATGGATGGATGGATGGATGGATGGATGGATGGATGGATGGATGGATGGATGGATGGATGGATGGATGATGGATGGATGGATGGATGGATGGATGGATGGATGGATGGATGGATGGATGGATGGATGGATGGATGGATGGATGGATGGATGGATGGATGGATGGATGGATGGATGGATGGATGGATGGATGGATGGATGGATGGATGGATGGATGGATGGATGGATGGATGGATGGATGGATGGATGGATGGATGGATGGATGGATGGATGGATGGATGGATGGATGGATGGATGGATGGATGGATGGATGGATGGATGGATGGATGGATGGATGGATGGATGGATGGATGGATGGATGGATGGATGGATGGATGGATGGATGGATGGATGGATGGATGGATGGATGGATGGATGGATGGATGGATGGATGGATGGATGGATGGATGGATGGATGGATGGATGGATGGATGGATGGATGGATGGATGGATGGATGGATGGATGGATGGATGGATGGATGGATGGATGGATGGATGGATGGATGGATGGATGGATGGATGGATGGATGGATGGATGGATGGATGGATGGATGGATGGATGGATGGATGGATGGATGGATGGATGGATGGATGGATGGATGGATGATGGATGGATGGATGGATGGATGGATGGATGGATGGATGGATGGATGGATGGATGGATGGATGGATGGATGGATGGATGGATGGATGGATGGATGGATGGATGGATGGATGGATGGATGGATGGATGGATGGATGGATGGATGGATGGATGGATGGATGGATGGATGGATGGATGGATGGATGGATGGATGGATGGATGGATGGATGGATGGATGGATGGATGGATGGATGGATGGATGGATGGATGGATGGATGGATGGATGGATGGATGGATGGATGGATGGATGGATGGATGGATGGATGGATGGATGGATGGATGGATGGATGGATGGATGGATGGATGGATGGATGGATGGATGGATGGATGGATGGATGGATGGATGGATGGATGGATGGATGGATGGATGGATGGATGGATGGATGGATGGATGGATGGATGGATGGATGGATGGATGGATGGATGGATGGATGGATGGATGGATGGATGGATGGATGGATGGATGGATGGATGGATGGATGGATGGATGGATGGATGGATGGATGGATGGATGGATGGATGGATGGATGGATGGATGGATGGATGGATGGATGGATGGATGGATGGATGGATGGATGGATGGATGGATGGATGGATGGATGGATGGATGGATGGATGGATGGATGGATGGATGGATGGATGGATGGATGGATGGATGGATGGATGGATGGATGGATGGATGGATGGATGGATGGATGGATGGATGGATGGATGGATGGATGGATGGATGGATGGATGGATGGATGGATGGATGGATGGATGGATGGATGGATGGATGGATGGATGGATGGATGGATGGATGGATGGATGGATGGATGGATGGATGGATGGATGGATGGATGGATGGATGGATGGATGGATGGATGGATGGATGGATGGATGGATGGATGGATGGATGGATGGATGGATGGATGGATGGATGGATGGATGGATGGATGGATGGATGGATGGATGGATGGATGGATGGATGGATGGATGGATGGATGGATGGATGGATGGATGGATGGATGGATGGATGGATGGATGGATGGATGGATGGATGGATGGATGGATGGATGGATGGATGGATGGATGGATGGATGGATGGATGGATGGATGGATGGATGGATGGATGGATGGATGGATGGATGGATGGATGGATGGATGGATGGATGGATGGATGGATGGATGGATGGATGGATGGATGGATGGATGGATGGATGGATGGATGGATGGATGGATGGATGGATGGATGGATGGATGGATGGATGGATGGATGGATGGATGGATGGATGGATGGATGGATGGATGGATGGATGGATGGATGGATGGATGGATGGATGGATGGATGGATGGATGGATGGATGGATGGATGGATGGATGGATGGATGGATGGATGGATGGATGGATGGATGGATGGATGGATGGATGGATGGATGGATGGATGGATGGATGGATGGATGGATGGATGGATGGATGGATGGATGGATGGATGGATGGATGGATGGATGGATGGATGGATGGATGGATGGATGGATGGATGGATGGATGGCATAGATCGGCATCTATCACAGTGTCCACAACATCCTCGTCCCTGGTAGGGCAGACGACGGGTACGTCCACATCTTCAAGTGCAAACGAAGGGAAGTCGTCGTCCGCCTCCTGCCCGACGAGCTCATGCACTCGCCTGTAGAGATAGTCGCAGTCCTCTATGTCTGGGATGTACTGTTGTTCATTGTGCACACGACCCCTAGAAAATCCGGCGTGCGCAAAGCAATTTGCGATCTTAGCTGCCGCCAGCTCCTTCCACAAAAGGCATAGTAGCCTTTTCAACTTCTCTAATTAGTGCGACTTACACTTCCGTAGGATCTTCGGTGGAGCAATTGCAAAACGCGGGAACTGCGCGGAGAGCAAGACCAAGACGCCGATCGAGCAAAGCGGAAACAGTGGAGGAACGCGCGTGCTACCCTTTCCGTGCAAAAAGGAGGAGTGGGTGTCAAACTTTCGCCTCTTTTCTACGAGGGAAAGAGCGGACGCAGAGAACGCTGCCCAGCGTCTCCACCGCTCCGCGATTCCTGCGGGAGCTGGGGGCATACGGGCCGGCTCGCTCTTCGTAAAATGTGGAATCGGGCAACACTAGGTTTCGAATAATCCGGTTAAAACTGCATGCACTTTTTACAGGACACAGGGGAACTTCGAATAAAGCGACTTCGTTGTAACGAGGGATTACTGTACTTGCAATGTGGCTCACTTCTCTCCCCTTTTTGTTTTACTTCAGGTGCAACGCTTGGGATGTTTCGCATTAAAGAAGAACCTCAAGAGGACTCTTCGGATGAACGTGCAATCACAGTAGTAAAAACAGAGCCTTATAACGATGAAATCTTGGCAGAGAAGGACCAGATGGGACACAGCCATGACTCTGCATCAGAAGGTGAGACAAAATACTCAAGGGGACTTATATACGCAGCCTTCGATAACCATTGAAACCAACAGCCGTTGAACATGTGTGCAGCACCACCAAGTGATTTGGACCCAGTGTTCTTTGAGAACGTGTCGCGTTGTACAGTTGGTGGTGCTGTGCATGTTGTCAGTGGCCATTGGCTTCAGTGGTAATTGAAGAGACTACCTGTGTGACAAGTATATTAGTCAACACCAAACTGGATGGCACCATGTTGTCTAAAGAAGGGATGCAACAGAAATGCTTTTCGGTTTTCTGTTTGTCATGTATCGGTTCTCCAACACTTGCTCTCTTCTATGGCAGACTCTCAAAGGGGGCGAAAATAGACACAGATATTCTTTGTCCAATCCGATCGATCCATGCTCCGAGGAAGGAATGAGCCAGAGCGTTTTCCGTGGGCTTTTGTTCCACACTGCACGTGGGGTAATTAGGGATAGCGAAACGGAAAGTGCGACGGTCACCCCTCCTTGGTGTTCGGCGTGTGTATTTGGGAAAGGTGGCAACTCTAGAGCCGATGCATAGGTGGGTATATTTTGCTTGAATACACAGCCACGCATGTTCACATGTTTGAATTGCTGGGCACTTTCCCCACACTGCAATACACTCGAAATAATCCGAAAATTTGAATTTACGTGGCCTCACCCTGTCAGATGCACAGTTAAAGGGGCACTAAAATGCAAAAACCACTCGCTCTCAAATGAAAGTTCCTGCTTCAATTAACGTTATGCGAGCAAAACAAGTTCACACAGCGCTACCATATAGAAGAAAAACGCAATGAAAATGCAGCCGTCTTTGGCGCCAACGAATGGGATCCACAGGAGGCAAACATTGGCGCCATCCAATGAGACAGCAGTAGAAGTGGATTTATTTTTATTTGGAAATACTACTGGCCTCCGTCTCAGGGTGTCGAAGCGAACCGGAACCGAAAACCGAAAAAAAAACGCTATTTTGGTGCGAACCGGAATGGAATCGAAACCGTATACGCTTTTTTCGCTCAGGAGGGAAATCGAAAAATATATTTAACGGTTTTCGGTAAAAAAAAAAAAACTTCGCCGGTTTGGACTACGGATAGGCGAATGAAACAGACGTCGTGTGCTCTGAAGTCATGTCATGGGTACCATACGAGGGTTACGGTTACGGTGGAATGTATGTCGGCATACTATGGCCCTTAGGCTCCCTTTGTAATGGTTTATCGTTCGCGCACGCACACAGACTTAGAGGTACATGTGACTCTCTAGCAATGTGCCGTACTGTTCGTTCTAATTTGATCCCCGCAAACTCTCCTCGACTAAACAGCGACCCAAGGGGCTGCATAACGGCTTCTTTATCGGTAATGTCGCACAACGCGTCCCTTGTTTGAGAGCAGCTACGTTGAATACATTTACGTATACGCGAGGGCAAGCCCGTGCGAAGTGGCAACTCTTTTGTGGACAGGACACGAAGAAAATAGAACAGAGCCGTCGAGCGCGTTTGTGAGTGAAGGTGTTCCTCGATTTGCGTCGTACTCGTGCGGTGGTGCTTGCTGGCTAGACAGTAGCAACAGACATTTGGATGGGACGCGATCGCTCCAACCCAGCAAGAAAGTAGTTTACGTATGACATCACGACAAACAAGTCCGTTTGTAGCATGTGCTTCAAGAAAGGAGAAAGCCTATTTGAACAGACAGTAACCTACAGGAATCAGGAGCTACCAATTTCATAACGGTCTATTAATATTAAATACCATGTATGCGGAATAAAGGGGTTTACATTTTGTAACATTGATTTTTTTTTTGTGGGGATAAATATTCCCAGCAGAAGCGGAACCGGTTAAAAACCGGTATGAACCGTTATTTTTTTGCTCTGGAGCAGAACTGGTACCGGATCGTTTATGATGTAACCGGAACGAAAACCGGAACGAAAAACGTTTCGGTTCGACACCCTGCTCCGTCTAGAGGCCAAAGTAGGAGCAGTACAATTTAAGAAACAGAAGAATTCAAGCATTCAACGATCATTGAAAGAAACAAGTTTAGGTACAAATTGATCCACTAGTTTCAGATGAGACCACATCATCCGGTAAGCTATTCCAGTCGGTAATAGTGCGAGGGAAAAACGAAAACTGAAAAGTGTGAGAAAGCAGTAAACCTCGGAGGCAGCAACAGTGCGTGTGCACGGGACGGGTTTATTCCGAAAAGTGGGGAAGAATGGGTGCGCGCGAAACGAGGTTAGCATGTCGACTTCTTCTAACACCCCCCCTCGACAGGTTATCCCTTGATGAGCCCCACCCATTTACCTTAATGCTTCCAGTCTCAGTCGTGGTAAAGGTTTCGTCAAAGCGTCCGTGATGTTTTCAGCAGACTCGCGGTACTGAAGTTGATGATCTTGCGCAAGCGATATCAGGCCATGTCGTCGTGCTCAGATACAGCAGCTCTCCGACTGCTTTCTGATACAGATCGTTGCTGGGCAGTAGATCTTCTTCCCCCGTAAACTTCAGATAGTCTGGATCCATTGGTGCGAAGCTGATCTTAGCAGTACTGAGGTTATATTTTTCCAGAAATTCATCTATTTTGCTCTTCTGATGTAGCAGGAAACAGTCGTGACGTGATCTCTCTATCTCGATACCAAGGTAGTGGCAGACATGTCCAAGGTCCTTCAGCTCAAAGTGCCTATTCAACTGACGCCAAATTCCCGTTATGGTAGGATTGTCTCGATGGCAAATTAACATGTCGTCCACGTATACAAGTACGTATAGCCGGGATCCGTTCACTACTTGGGTGTACAAACAGGGGTCTGCGTGGCTCCGTGTGAAGCCCGCTCCAAGTAGTACTTGATTGGCTTTGATGTTCCATGCCCTGGCAGCCTGTTTAAGTCCATACAACGACTTCTGAAGCTTACACACGAGATGTTCCTCCCCTGGAGCGACGAACCCTTCCGGTTGCTTCATATAAATGTCTTCTTCGATTTCGCCATTCAAAAATGCGGTTTTTACGTCGAAATGACAAACTCTCTGGTTCTCGGCAGCTGCCACTGTTAAAAGCATCCGCAATGTGGCGAGTTTCGCGACTGGAGCAAACATGGCATCATAGTCCTCTCCAAACTGCTGGGAGAACCCCTGAGCGACCAGCCTTGCCTTGTAACGCTCAACGTTGCCATCTTTGTCCCGTTTAGTTTTAAAAATCCACTTGCAGCCGAATTGCTGCTTGCCCTCCGGTAACTCTGCAAGAACCCAGGTGTTGAGCTGGTGAAGCGAATCGATCTCATCGACAGCAGCCTTTATCCATTTGTCCTTGTCAGCAGCTGGCAACTTCTGCATGTCCTACCAGCTAACTGGATTAAGCGCGGCTGCCGCGCAGGCTACATAAGAAAGGCGATCCGAAGGTACTCCTTTGTTGCTCCGACTCGAGCGCCATGGTTGAACAGGACCATCCCCATCAGCTGCGGGAGCAACTCCATCTGCCATCTGAACATCCGCACCGGACCGTGGTACAACTCTGTCAGTCACCGGAACATCTCCAATGCTGTCACCGCGCAAGGGTCAAGCTAGGAGGGCGAAAGCCCCTTCAAATGGATGGCCCCTTCAAACGGGGGGTGTCTGCAGAAGGTGTCTGTGGAGTCGGACTGTCCACGTTCCTTCCCGGGTCAGCAACATCTTCATTTTGAACTTCCAGACCTGATAATTGCCGTCCGTGAGCATTGCAACCGTAAACTTGCTGCTGTCTCCCATATCCACAGTTCTAGTGTTCTGGGCCCACAACCTGTGAGAAAGCAGTAAACCTCGGAGGCAGCAACAGTACGTGTGCACGGGACGTGTTTATTCCGAAAAGTGGGGCAGGTGCGCCAGAATGGGTGCGCACGCAACCATTCTTCTAACAAAAAGCATCAATTCTGCAACCGTATGGCTTCATATAATACCTGCGTGTACTACGTGTTTGCCGCCCGGCAGGTAACTCTGTGTATCGGCCAGTGTCAATGTTGATTTTTCCATTGATCATATTATACGAAATTTTTAATCTAGCTGCCTTGCGTCTACGATCCAGTGTTTCTAGTCCTGCTTTACCGTATAGGTCTGAAACAGAGCCGACTTGCCTGTACCCGTTAAAAACAAATCTCAATGCTGATGAATCCGTAACAGGATTTGGAACGGGTCCGACCATAGTGTTCTGCATGTGCGTGGCATGATGCTCACAGCTGCGTGTTTCAATAACGATTCACCGAATCGTAGCCCACAGCAGTTCTCCCGAACGTTCCACTGACAACATTTGTCCTCGTATCCTTCGGACGGTGACACCAGTTTACTTGGCAAAGTGCACTATTGCGTGCTATGTGTCTGCATGGAGTGGTAAGCATGAACTGAAAACACCGATGCACGAGTTGAAACGACGTTCACTGCGTAGTGCCAACGCAAGAAAGAGCCCGGTATAATCTCGATTGTAATTCCGTAAGAGAATCAAAGTTTTGAATTATGATAACAAGATCGGAATTAGCGTGGCCTGTAACGTACGAGGGGCGTTCAGGTCAAACCGGGACTTTTCATTTTTCGCAAAAGTAAAATGAACTTACAGGCGAGAAATTAGTTTTATTTTTCGACGTAATCTCCAGCTGCACTGATGCACTTGTCCCAGCGTTTCACGAGGGCTTGGATGCCGGCAGCGTACAAATCCTTACCGGCGCGTAGCAGCCATGATCGGACCGCATTCTTGACCTCGTCGTCGCAGCTGAAGTGGTGGCCCCCAAGGAACGCGTTCAGTGGCCCGAAGAGATGGAAATCACTGGGGGCGAGGTCTGGCCTGTAAGGGGGATGTGGCAGCAATTCCCAGCCAAGTTCCTGCAAGGTGCGTGTCGTGAGATGTGCGGTATGCGGGCGTGCATTGTCCTGTAGGAGGAGGACTCCTTTGGTGATGAGGCCCGGCCGCTTTTGCTTCAGCGCTTTATGCACACCCCTGAGAACCTGGCAGTAATATGCACTATTGATGGTGGTACCACTGGGCAGAAAATCAACATGAACGACGCCAGCCTTGTCCCAGAAAACAGTGGAAAAACGTTGGATGTTCTCAGGAACTCTGAAACGGGGCTCTTGGCAGCCCCGGCAGGGATCGTCCTGCACTGATGTACGGCCGTCTCGGAACCGTTTGCACCACTGAAACGCTTTGGTGCGGCTAAGTGTATCATGGCCATACTGAGCCTGAAGTCTTCTATGAATTTCAGATGGCTTTACGCCTTTCATTCACGAGAAACTTCATTACAATTCCCTGTTCGATGTGCGCGCTCACCTTATTGTCGGCCATCTTGTGCAGCAAGTGTCTTCTGTTTTGCACAAACTTTGGACCACCACGTGGTGAACGCGGAGGCCAGTCGCGTGTGAAAATGACGAAAAAGAAGTGGCGCGAGCCATTTGTACACTCAGGAGAAAGAAAGTCCCGGTTTGACTTGAACACCCCTCGTAATTTGAAGTCAACTTGTTTTTTGCATTTTAGAGCCCCTTTAATAATTATGGTTTTTTCTTGTTGTCTCGCAGTCGTAGAGTGACGCATTTAACGGAAGAGTGGGATGCGTGCCAAATTTTAAACTGACTTTTGAAAACTGTACCATTCATAGGATAAAGGTAGGGAAACCACACGAGGAGGAAGTGGCCCTGCTAATACTTCCATTAATTCGAGCTTGACAGCGATGTGAAAGTTTACATTGAATTGTCTGTGTTCCAGACCAACACCACCTAGGTAGAGAAAGTCTGCACATTACACCCTCTCTCTCCTTTGCTACGTGAACTGCGATTCACCGCTGTGCCAATTGCAGAACCCGCAAATGATTGCAGTTCACCTGGAACCTGAAGACCTAAATATTTAGACAAAAACACGCCTTCCAGAGAATCATTTCTAAGAAAGATCATGACCGTTTTGCAATTTATTTCCAAGTTTTCCCATTTAGTATGTGGGGACGTTCAGTCACAACTCGCAGACGACAGTTCTCCTCCACGGCCACTATCGCTGAAACCCTGTTCGTGATTGGGTATGGCTATGAAAAAATGGCTAGGAAGCGAGCGAGCTGGTGAAGATGATGCATAATGTAAAACCCCGAGACTAGGGAACACGAAAGGACAGACGCAACACGAAGTCTTAAACACAGCTGAAAATTTCACTTCACATACAAGGCGTATATTATACACATACAAAGAGAAGAGAACAACCAGTTAAGGACAAAATAGGAGGTCAAGGCCGTACCGAGGATTACGCTGACGAGGATTATGCTGACACAGTTCCCACAAGAGGTTATGCATAGGGTCTCTCTCAAAAGCCTTCTGTGAGGGTCCACTTCAGAATCCTTTACAATTGTTTCATCCCATAGAGGGAAGCAGTCTGAGCAGTCCTCCAAATGCTTGGCAATTTTGGAGTTTGAAGCTTTATTTTTTACTTTTAATGAATGCTCTCTGAAGCGACCATTTAAGCAACGTTTTGTCTGGCTAATATAACAGAAACCACAAGCTAGGAGGATCTGATAAACAACGTTTGAAGAACAGGGGACGAATTTGTTCCAGTGATTCTTGCAGGTAACTTCAGGTTTCGCGAAAGGTGTGAGGCGATCAAGACGGAAGTTGTTCTTGAAAACAAGGTTGATTTGAAATTTCTTCGCGACGGCCAACAAGTTGTGAGACACTTTGTGGAAGTAAGGTAATACCACACGTTTGGAGACAGAAGGCTTAGTTTCAGGCGAACGAGGAGTCAAGGTGTTTAAGAAAACATTTAAAGCACCAAGTAGCATGTGTTGGGAGTAACCAGCATCATTCAAACGGAGAAGCTGACTCTCAGCAGAGTGAACGATATGATGATTCTTGTATGTGAAGTAAAATTTTCAGCTGTGTTTGAGAGTTCGTGTTGTGTCTGTCCTTCTGTGTTCCCTAGTCTCGGGGCTTTTACGTTATGCATGGGTATGGCTGTTGGAAACACGATCTTGGTAGGCTGACTCGTAATTGTTACATCATGTTGACGAGCGCGCAGCCTTTCTGTATCTAGATTCCATTGGTCAGACTAAGGAATAGAAAAAAAGAAACGAAGTCAGTGTCACTTTTATTAGCAAGAATATGTCTGCACCCTCGATGTCCGACTCCTTCTAGTATTTCAGGAGCGAGAGAAAGAAACGGTATGCTCCCTATTAAGGACCAGCCCAGAGGAACTGGTGATCGAGCATCTTCAGGTCCCACTTCTACAAATGCACAGTTCAAGGTCGACGCAACAACAGCTGAACTGCACTTCGACAACACAGCACTGGTCACCATGAACTGTCGACCCACGGAGCAACCTCTCGAGCAGAGTAAGACTTGAGAGGCAGGAAGATTAAGCCAGGAGAAAGAAAGACCGTATAAGTGCAACGTTTGTTCAACTACGCGCATAGAAACCGACTGCTTGAAAGTCCACCCAAACAGTGACAACACAAAGACATTTGCACGTGCCGCATGTTCCGAGACATTCCACCACCAGTCAACCCTGCGAGAGCATGCAAATCATCACACAGGCGAAGGGTTGCAGAAGTGCAGGGCGTGTGCACTTGCAGGCGTGTCTAGCTCACGCAACGGCAATCTCAGCACTGCAGAGTTCAGCCTGAGCAGGAGACTGCGGTGTCACAGGCAAATACGCACCCTCAAGGAACCATATAAATGCGATATCTGTCCTGCACATTTCAGCGATAGTGCAAAGCTGCGGAATCACGCGCGAATACATACAGGCGAGAAGCCGTACGAGTGCAACCTCTGTCCTGCAGAGTTCAGCCAGAGTGGACACTTGTCGCGTCACAAGCGAACGCACACGGGCGAGAAGCCATACAAGTGCGATCTCTGCCCTGCAGCGTTCAGAGAGAGCACCAAGCTGCGGAATCACAAGAGAACACACACGGGTGAGGAGCCGTACAAGTGCGATCTCTGTCCTGCAGCATTCACCGATAGCACGAAACTGCGGAATCACAGGCGAACACACACTGGCGAGAAGCCCTACAAGTGCGATCTCTGCCCTGCAGCGTTCAGAGAGAGCACCAAGCTGCGGAATCACCAGAGAACACACACGGGTGAGGAGCCGTACAAGTGCGATCTCTGTCCTGCAGCATTCACCGATAGCACGAAACTGCGGAATCACAGGCGAATACACACGGGCGAGAAGCCATACAAGTGTGATCTCTGCCCTGCAGTGTTCGGAGAGAGCACAAAACTGCGGAATCACAAGCAGAGACACACGGCCGAGAAACCCTACAGATGTGATCTCTGTCCTGCAGAGTTCAGACATAGCACAGGCCTGTCATGTCACAAGCTGACACACACGGGCGAAAACCCATAAAAGTGCGATACCTGTCCTGCAGAGTTCGGCGACACCTAAAAGCTGTGAAATCACGAGCGAACACACACAGGCGAGAGGCCCTACGAGTGCAATCTCTGCCATGCAGAGTTCAGACATAGCACAAGCCTGTCAAATCACAAGCGAGAACGCATGGGCGAGAAGCAGTACAAGTGCAGTCTCTGTCCTGCGGCGTTCAGCGACAGCAAGAGGCTGCGGAATCACAAGAGAAGACACATGGACGAGATGCCATACAAGTGCAATCTCTGTCCTGCAGAGTTCAATAATGGCACAAGCCTGTCGTGTCACAACCAAACACACCCACGCGAGAAGCCATACAAGTGCAATCTCTGTCCTAGAGTGTTCAGTGAGAGAGCGAACCTTTCGCGTCACAAGCGAACGCACACGGGTGTGAAGCCCTACAGGTGCAATCTCTGTCCTGCAGTGTTCAGCCGGAGCACGAACCTGTCACGTCACAAGCGGACACACACAGGCAAGCAGTCATGAGGCTGTCTTCTGCTCCGCAGTGTTCACTCACGGCACGCACTTGCGATGCCAGAAGCAGACCTAGTGATTGCACAACTGACGAGCAAGATTAGATATTTCTATTACTAGATACGTACGCCACTTCATTTCTTTCAAATTATTGTCTAAGTTACTCATGATGGCCTAACAAATCTGGTATTTAAAGTGTGAGTCAACAATAAACGTTTCAGTTGAGTGTACACATTGTTGTCGTCTTATTCGTTTTGTGTGTGTGTCCGTTGCTGTTTACGTTTGGTACTGCCACAGGCAGACACACACGAGCAAGAAGTCCTTCAAGTACTCTGTGGAGTTCACCCATAATATGCAGCTCCAACATCACAAGCGGACATACAGAGTCTGGAAATGAACATATGTAACGTGTAATATTTTCTTCAACCAGAGCGCTACCCTGCAGAATCATAAGTGAACCCACACAGTGATCGGGGAGCCCTTCAAGTGCGATGACTGCCCTGAGGAGCTCAGCCACATCAACGGAACAGGGGCATAACAAGCAGACGCACACTAGAGTGAAGGCATAGAAGAGCATTCTTGATTCTGCAAACCTGAGGCAGAACGCTATAAGCAGACATACATGGGTGTGAAGCCATACAGATGCAACCTCCATGCTGCAGGAACACACACAGCGTTCATGCTCAGCAGGAACACACACAGCTCCGACTACGAGTAGCTAGGGCTAACACGAGCACGGGCTAGTTCAGCCAGAGCACTGACCTGTGGTTTGACATGTAGCCAAGACATGCTTTGGATAGAAAATGTACAAGTGCAGGGGCCACGTACACTTGAAAGACCATCCAAGTACCACTTTAATTTTTGTCGCACGTCCTTACCGCAGAAGGCCTGTAATGCACAGTGAGAAAAAGGCTGTACGGACCATAGGTGGGGAAGTTACTTTTATTTTGTAGTGCACCAACGTTACTCACCACTTTTTCAAAAAGTAACGCATTACGTTATTCGTTACTGTTGCGGTAGTAGGTAATGCATTACTAACGCCGTTACTTCTGATAAGTAGTGCTGTTACTGTTGCATTACTTCACTGTTTGTCTTTACAATATGTACCATTTTTGATTGAGTCACATAAGGAGATTCCGCAAATCAATACAAGCAACGTTAGGCACAAACAAAGGTCATGCATGAACACAACTTACATTTACGATTTATCGCAACGCAGAAGTAGTTGATGTTCAAAATTTTCATCTGTGAGCTTCGCCCGTTTGGCTGAGAGGACGCCTAATGACCAGCGAGTGCTCCTTGTCAAGATTGATAGAGACGGTGACCTTTTAACTCGCACAGTACAAATCCAAACAGCCAATCCCTTGATACTTTGTTACTTGTTCAGAGGGTAGAGGCTATTTTTCTGTCGCTTTTGCTCCATTCGTCCGAAAAATACCAAAGGGAGTGAAAAATCGAGGGGGTAAACATAGGTGACCTCTAAACCAGGGTTGGTCAATAATCCGTCTTTTGCATTCTTCATGGGTATCGACGTGACCTGCTTGTCATAGTTGAGAATGAATAGAAAATATCGGAGATTTTCCCGGATTCTGCAGGCACAGTCCTCCCTCAAGCTTTCATGTTTAGACGATGAACCAATGCTCCCGAACGCGCAGTAATGCATGACGCCGTTATGCGTTAGTAAAAATGTAACGCGTTACCATATTTCACTACTCGAACGTAATGCGTTACCAGTAACGCACTAGTTTGTAACGCGTTACTCCCCACCTATGGTACGGACACAATTCATATCCCACTGTATTTTATTTCTGTTGTCTGTTCTAAGGGACCACGGAGAAATCCTCAAAACCGATTTACCATGTGGAGTATGAACCGAGGTGAATGGTGCCGACCTGACCGTTGCCGGCGAGTCAATAAAGAAACTATACAAAGTGTTTCATGAGAGGATGTTACTCAGATCCTAAAAATATCATGGAAATACACTCATACTGACATTGGCAACAGATTGCGGCCGTTTGCGTTATTAATGCTACGCATTAATTAACTAATTAATTAACTAGGTTGCGTAATTAAACACTAAATGGCACTAAACATTGGCACTAAAAACATTGCCAAACAAATGCGGCATTTCTCTTCCTGAATTCAGAAGCCTGCAGCCGTTACACACTATTACCAAAATTATGCTTTTTTTTAACAAATTTTTTTGCAAGATTTCTACAAAAATTTGGCAGCCAAAAAATGACCTCTGGGTGAAGCATGCTCGCTTTATTTGCAGAACTGTCTGCTCCGTCCAGGTGCCCTCCCCCTTGTGCGAGAGGACAATAAACTATGCTACAATGAAACATTTCACCTTTATCAACGTACCAGCACCAGCCACCGATGATGGCGGAATGCACGACAGGGGCTGCGATCGGAACAAAATGATCGATGCGATGATCGGTGCAGCGACATATGCTCCTTCCCCACACATGACAAGTGGTGTACAACAGCACGGCTCAAGCATGTCTAAGCTGCATGTGAACTGCGAAGGAAGAACCAAGAAACAAGGCACGCTTTTTCTGTGATGTGCTGTTTTCACTGGGGAAAGGATTTTTCCCTAGGAAAGGAAAGGAAAAGAACCCTTGAGCTATCAACCATCGGCCAGTGGTCGGTTTTTGGTCTGCAGGCGACTTCGGCCACTGCACCTTGGACCAACGTTGGTCCCCAGATAACACAAAATGATCCGAATGTCTCTGGGACGTCCCCCTGCATATGTTGTGAACGTTCGACCGTTGTGCGAATTTGGTTCAGTACAAGTCCAAAACGCGTCTATATGAAACTCCTTTTCATGCTATAGGAACGTCCATTGGGATCTCTATTGGACTTTCATATTGGACTTACTGGAATATGATGCATTCACTGGAAGAGGGACTCCCTGCACAGCATGTCAGTACTGCAGAGGCTGTGCCCCCATACGGCTGTGTTCCCTATGTAAAAACTTCTTCTCCTGGATGGTGCTGCGCCGCAAAGCACAAGATTTCCTTAAGACCGCCCCCCCCCCCCATGACGGACCCTTAAATCCGCCCCTGTCAGGACACGTGCTGATCGATGCTGTTTGAGAGGAGCCTTGTTGAAGAGAATACTGTCACCAAACAACAGAAAATGTTCACTTGCTCTGACGTAATCAACGCTCGTCCATTGCGTGTGGCAAGGTACACATTTACTGGTTGCCCACTTCCGGTTGTTCATTTCCCGTCTATGCTTGACTTCTGGTTGTCCGCCCCCCTGTCTATACCTGACTTCTGGTTCGATACTCTCGATTACTATATGCAAGTTCATTTAATTAACCCTTAATTAGACTTAATTACTTTCAAGTACCCTTTAATTACGGACAGTAACTGCAGGATATGTGAGGTAACCTTGAATTTAATTTAGTTCCCTTTAATTATGTTTACTTGCATTATTAATTGCTCCCAATTCCTCTTTAGTTGATGTTCATTACCTTTAATCACATCGAATTACCTTCGATAATCTTTAATTTTATTTCATATTTATATTAATTACATATATATTACATTCATTGCCTTTAAACTCAACTTTGCTTTCCTTGCCTTTAATTACATACTTCTGACAACATTCAGTTATCCTTACATCTTACTGTTAATTGCATTCGACTACCCCGATTTCAAATCATTTACCCCCATTTACATTTACCCTCTGCCTCAGTGAGGCTTCACCATCTCACACACACGCATACATACATACAGCTTTTTCCATTTTGACACTCCTAGTGCTAGCACATTAAAAACAAGTGAGACCACGAAATATAGAAAGTTGGGCGGGTCGTATAGAAAATAAACGAGTCATACACCCTGTTTTTCGAAGCTGACACAGTTGGTGAACAGACAACACGGAGAAAGAAAAGGCAGACGAACAAAACACATCTCCATACAAAAGCAGGGCAAAAGGCAGAATCCACAAAGTGGTTTGTAATTCTTCTGCAAGAGCATGCGAACGAGAGGAACAGAAGAGATCTTTCTTTAAGGCTGCCGAGGAGAGTGCAGGCAAGAGGGGTCGCTGATAGCGCCAGAGGAGTGCAAAGTTAAGGATGTCGAACCTTTTTCGAACCACGAAGTTCGATAATGGTTCGGTGAACCTCCGCCTTAACGAATTTCATTTTTGTGCGGTATTGTGCCTTAGTTTGGTGAGAAATGTTCTGCTTACGTTATTAGTCGACTACCAAACTGTCTAAGGTCTCAATGTCTGATTTCTGCAATTTCAGGAACAAAAGTAAGCAGTGGTGGGCTTCGTATTAAGGATGAGCCCAGTGACGCTTGTGGTGAAGCATCTTCGGGTTGCACTTCTTCAAATGCGCAGTTCGAGATCAGCACAACCACAGTTGAAACACGATTCGAAACCCCTGCACCGATCACTACCGACAATCGACCCACTGAGCGACCCTCAGACCAGAGCGAGACTCGAGAGGCAAGCAAACGAGAGAAAGACAGGCCCTATAAGTGCAACTTTTGTTTGGCTACATGTGTTGATACTGGCCATTTGGAAGCTCATCAGAAAACTCATAGAACGAAGACATTTACCTGCGACACATGTTCTGCGACATTCCGTCATACATCAACTCTGCGGGTGCATGCAGAACATCACAGGGGAGAAGGGTCGCGCAAGTCCAAGGTATGTGCACTTGCATGCACATTGAGCGCGTACAAGCACAATCTCTGTCCAGCACGGTCCAGCCACAGTATGTGCCTGCGGCATCACAAGCACACACATATGGACAAGAAGCCCTACAAGTGTGATCTCTCTACTGCAGAATTCAGCTCAAGCGCAAACCTGTCGTGCCACAAGCGGGGACACACAGGCGAGAAGCCCTACAAGTGTGATGTCTGCCCTGCGGAGTTCAGGCAGAGAGGGCACCTACAGGGTCACAAGCGGATACACACTGGCGAGAAGCCACACAAGTGCGATATCTGTCCTGCACAGTTCAGGCATAAGACGAGCCTGTCATATCACAAGCTAAAACATACAGGCGAGAGGCCCCATAAGTGCAATCTCTGTCCTGCACAGTTCAGCCAAACCTCAAGCCTGTTGCGCCACAGGCAAAAGCACACAGGCAAGAAGCCATACAAGTGCAATCTCTGTCCGGCGGAGTTCAGACATGGCTCGAACCTGTCACGTCATAAGCGAACGCACACGGGCGAGAAGCCATACAAGTGTGACCTCTGTCCTGCAGAGTTCAATGAGAGCATAACGCTGCGGAATCACAAGCGAACACATACAGGTGAGAAGCCCTATAAGTGCAGTGTCTGTCCTGCAGAGTTCACACATGGCGCACACCTGTCACGTCATAAGCGAGCACACACGGGCGAGAAGCCATACAGGTGCGATCTCTGTCCTGCAGAGTTCAGCAGGAGCATGAACCTCTCTCATCACAAGCGAACACACACAGGCGATAAGCCCTACAAGTGCAATCTCTGTCCTGCAGAGTTCAGCCTTGGCACAACCCTGTCACGTCATAGGCGAACACACACAGGCGAGAAGCCATACAGGTGCGATCTCTGCCCTGCAGCGTTCTGTGATAGAAGTTCTCTGCGGTATCACAAGCAAACACACACGGGTGAGAAGCCATACAAGTGCAATCTCTGTCCTGCAGAGTTCAGAAGAAGCACGGACCTCTCTCGTCACAAGCAAACACACACAGGCGTAAAGTCCTACAAGTGCAATCTCTGTCCTGCAGAATTCAGCCTTGGCACAACGCTGTCACGTCATAGGCGAACACACACAGGCGAGAAGCCGTACAGGTGCGATCTCTGCCCTGCAGCGTTCTGTGATAGCAGGGCTCTGCGGAATCACAAGCAAAAACACATGGGAGAGATGCCATAAAAGTTCAACCTCTGTCCTGCAGAGTTCAGCAAGAGCACGGACCTGTCATGTCACAAGCAAACACACACAGGCGAGAAGCCATACAAGTGCAATCTCTGTCCTAGCGGTCTGCTGTCACGAGCGCACACACAAAAAAGTGACCTCTGTCCTGCAGCGTTCACTCACAGCACGAACCTACGATGCTACAGGCAGCCCTGGTGATTGCACTATAGTGATAAGCAGGATTAGATATGTTATTTTGTTACTTCTGCGCTGCGTATTTCATCCGGAGCTCGAGTTCTATCACGAGCAAAAACACGTGGACAAGAAGCCCTATAGCTGCGATCTTTGTACTGCAGAGTTCACCCAGAACGCTAGCCTGTCGTGCCACAGCCAGGGACACACAGGTGAGGAGCCCTACAAGTGTGATCTCTGTCCTGCAGAGTTTGGCAATAACACAAAACCTGAAGTATCACAAGCTACAGTACACGCAGGAGAGAAGTCCTGCAGACTTCATGGACAGCAGGAACTTTAAGAACCACAAGCGGACACACGTGAGCGAAGGGCCCTGCAACTCTGACCTCTGTACAGCAAAGTTCAGCTCTAGGAACAGCCTGCTGCACCACAAGTGGACGCACACGGGCGGGGAGATATACAGAACATTCCTGTTCCATGAACTCGAGGCAGATCACAGACCTGCAGCATTGCCATGAGCGGACCTGCATGGGCACGAAAAATGTACCCTCTGTCCTGCAGAGTTCAGCCACAGTGCAAACACACACCACAAATCACAAGTTCACAGAGTTCCACAGAGTAGCACAAATATTGTGCAGGTAGGTACGGCACAACACACGGTACAAATGTCACAGAGATAGGCATGACACACTTGAAATAGACTGTACAAGTGCAGATGTCACATACACATGAAAGAGGGCGTCCAAGTGTCAGTTCTGTTCTATTTCATGTTGTTGTCCTGGTGACATAAAGGAGCACGGCTGTACACATGCTATCTGTATGCCGTTGCATGTTATTTCTGTTGGATGCTTGTTCTGATACTCGAACGCATGAACGGACCAAGGTTAGAGAGAGTTGGATTGGTGCTGGATTGGGCAGTGATGCATGTGAAATCTGAAATAGTGTACCCAGTGCCAAGGAACAAATAACCACGGAAAGGACATCATCACGCAGGCTGTGTACTGCCAACCAAGGTTTATTTCCTTTATTTCCATGCGCAGAATTCCTATTCCCGTTTGATTATTCTTGTGACAAACGCACCTCTGCTAAACCGATGAAATAAACAAATAAATCAACCTGAAGAAATAAAAAAAATCTGCAAGACGAACTTGCAGCCAACTTACCACTATGCAACCAAACCAACTTGTAACCAGAATCCCGGGAATTACCTTTTCTTTCATGAGCATAGATTGAGAAGTTACCCATCAAAAAAGAACTCGTTACGAGTTAAGGTACCGTGTGAAAAATGTAAGTTAGTAACGAAGTTCTTCGGCCTGAAATGTAACTCGCAGTTACGGAGTTACTTAAAGAAAAGAACGAGCTACCTCCAAGTTACTTCGGACATAAAATAGCATTACGCAGATGCAACACGCTTAGATCGATTTTGTATATGTTCAACAGTTGGAACGCTTTGCATCTTACTCCCCGTGGGCGCACAGTGGTTCAGCTTCATTTTAATGGCAGTGGTTCTTACTTCCTCAATAGAATACTGTCATTGATTCAATGTCAGGTTTTATGGCATAAAATGTCAATAAAGAACTGGAGGGAAAGCGAGAAAATAAGTGGACGTGAGTGAAAAGCGAATCAAGTAGCTTGGAACTTAGCTTTAGTTACTTTGGCAAAGTTACCCAACAGACAAAGGAGTTCCTGTGAAAGTTACCACGGCACAAAAGTTTTGAGTTAAATTACGAGCTACAAAAAAAAAAAAGGAACGTAGTTACAGTAACGAGTTACCTCGAGCTTGTGCTGCGTTCAGTCAGGGTATTATACTAGCAGGTGTTTGGGTGAGGTATACCTTTGTGAATAATTTGTGAATGGTAGAGGTACAAATCTTGTTACGAGAACAATTGAAATAATTAAATTACATCCACAACTTGACTTCCGTTAATTCTTATAGAGGGTGTTTCCGCTAAATCCCTTGCGAAATTCTCGAACGGATGCACCAGTCGAAGGACTTCATTTTTTACAAATATCTGTCGGGTATCACCGCACCAACAAGCTGCGGACCGTGTGAATGAATGGGAGGAGCTCTAATTTAAGTAGAAATTCAAATGAGCTTACTAAAAAAAAACACAGGTACTACCCCTTTTGGCTTCTTCTGTGAACACGTTTTAGTGAAGATTCTGCCACCCAAGCGGGTCATTTCTGGAGTAATTAATTAGTTTCGGTTTACTTGTTTTTGTTCAGGCGAAGCGGAATAGGACGGAATTCATTGGTGTAATTCATTCGGGGATGAGGGGGTGGAAGAGCGTCCTTTCGCGCTTCACCGTGCTACCAGCCGCGCCAAAAATATGTTAACCGAAACCAATTAATTACTGCTGCAAATGACCGGTGACGCGCGTTACTGCTGTGTCTTCACGTCACTCAGAACAATGGTAAGAATCATATCTACTGAACTGAAGTAATTTAACCGTATGCTCCAGCAAACAGTCATAGCCGTCATAGCAGTCGACGCGTGGGCATCATGAGCTACGATAATTTCGTTTTATTTTCTGTTTCTGTTGCGCGCACGAGGCTAACACACATTCAATTGTATCGATAGTTAGATAGTTCAAAATGCTTTCCATACACCGTGATTTTCGCACTCTTAGGCATATCATCGTATTTTGTATTTTGCCACATTTTACGCTAACGCCACGCAACGGCATCGGCACCATTCTTTCCTTCCTCCATCCATGGCGGCGGTAATTTAAGAGGGGATACCACCTCCGGCGGCCCCATGTATTTTCTATGGGACAAACTTTGCAGTCTCTTTCGGTAAATAATGAACCGATTTTCACGAGACTGGTCTTGTTGGATAGCGTTCGGAAATGCCCTTTGTCTGTTCAGAAAAAAAAATATTAGTTTTCATAAGCTATTTTTCTAAACACGTTACTGAAGTACAAGAAATTACCAAAATTGGATACTCAAGCTTTGACACGCTCTTGTAAAAAAACTAAGAGACTTATACAGAAATTTTCCTGGAGTGGCAAAGCAAAAATCTTTCTAGTACATTTTAACATCAGGATCATCCGCATCCGATTATCTGTTCTCCCGATATATGATAAAACATGAAGGCAGGTAAGGGCCAGTTCTCACTCGGCGACGCCCGACGCGGGGTCGTGAGCGGGGGGAGGAGGAGTGTCGTTGGGAGGAATCCGAGAGGTCTGCCTGCCTGATTAGGCGGCATGTTTCTCGGGAAGGGAAAGGTGGTGGAGAGGAGGAGAGGGTGAAGTGGAAGACCGAGCGGAATCCGCTCGCGGGGAGGATAGCTGCGTCCATGGGCCGACTTCAGGGGAACTGTGCCGGCATACGCCTATTACACATCTGAGGGAAACCCAGGAAAAACCCCAGACGGCACAGCCGGCCCGCGGATTCGAACCGCGGACCTCCCAGTCTCCAAGCGCACGCGTTACCGCTGCGCCACCGGAGCTGGTGTCGTGAGCGGGCGGCAGATATAGACGCGCATTTCCGGAGCCGGGAGAGGAGAGACATCGAGCCAAAAAAAAGCTGCCATGCCGAACTCCTCTCGCGACGTCGGCGAGAGCTGCCGAGAACGACAGCTGGCGACCAATTAAGTGACACAGAAAGGCCACGCCTCCTGATTTTTCGTCTGCTTGGGACATGGAGGAAGGAAAGCTAAGGAGGGAGCATGACGTCATTCAAAGGGGACGCCGGAAGCTCCCTGGCCGCCATTTCTTGTGGGCAATCAACCCCCTCTCTGCCCCTTTCCCAAGCCTCGCCCGCCCTCTCGCCCATCGGCTGGTGTTGTGATCAGCTGAGCCGATTGTGTGGACGAATTGGCGCCGCACTTGTGCGACTAAATGGCATGTCGTCGTAGACTCCAGAGGAAAATTACTGCAAAGTGAAGGTGCGATTCAAACCATCTAACAACCATGCCGAGTTGTATAGTTCGCGGGTGCAGGAATCGTTCAACTATGCGTTTGCAGGGAGTCACCTTTCACAGGTAAGTGTTCCCGACGCAGCGGGAAGTACTGAAACGTAGATCTGGGAAAGTAAATGTTTTCGTTCAGGTTACCCAGAAATCAACAGAAGCGTATGGCATGGCTTCAGTCTTTGGGATTTTCTCCAGAGCGGGAACCACCGAAGTCTGCCTGCGTGTGTTCCCTGCATTTTCGAGACGAGCACATAGACCGATCGTCGCTAACCAATGTCCGACTTCGAGAGAACGCAGTGCCGACTGCTGCGTACCAATCTCAAGTAGGAAAAAGTGACTAATGTGACATGGTCTTCGTTGGTCATAGGAATACATAGAAGCTACATAATTTCAGCCTGCGACCTCAGCCTCAGGAAGTGCAGCCAGCGTGGCACCACCCGAAACTACTTCACAAGTGCCTGAAACCTGTCCCATGGTTGAGGTACGAGCTGACAGGGCACAGGGAGGAGTGTTGTACGCAGGTCTGCGCACACTTGGCATTAACACGGCGCTTGTACTAACAGCAACCGTACGAAAAAGTGTGCGTGTGGCTAAAACCTGGCATATGTTTGCAACCTGCATTGAAGCGAAACTGGGTGCATTTTTGCGTACTGCTGCCGTTTGTGCAGAGGCGATGTTACTGTTATGCTTGCACAGACCTCTACATAATATGTTCTGTTACCAGTGGTGGGCAAAGTACCTCAAAATTATAGTTAAAGTAAAGTACCCAGTACCTGGTGTCATTAGTACTTCAAGTACTGTACAAAATACCCAATTCCAAATGTACTTCAAGTATTCATCAAGTGCTAATCCTCTGCTATAACAGGATAGGAAATTTCAAGAAAAAAAAAGTACAGGCCAACGGACATTATATATTTCTAGGCATTCCATGCTGCTTTTCGAAATACACCACGTTTAAAAAAATATGAAGAAAGTAAAAAAGGATCAAGCACAATATAAGCCATCATTTTTATACGATTGTAATCTGCAGCAAAGTAATCCATGTGACCAGTTAAAAAAACGTTACAATGTAAAAATGAAAGCACGTGCGTATTTCAGAGTGTTTATCATGTAATGCAATCACACATTGTGATATCAAATGATTATTAATTACTACTGAAGGAAACAGTATAAAAAAAGCATATAACCCTGCATTGAGAGAATTGAAATGACAACTTCTCAACAATCTCAATCTCAACAATAGATTTGCTTCAACAAATATGCTCTTCAACAGCACAAAAATCCTTTTGGTAAAATGTCAGACTGGGACTCCTCGTACTGCATCCCACTAAAAGCGCTAAAATTAAGGCAAGACGACGAAAACACACAGATACCGATATCTGTGTGTTTTCATTTTCTTGTTGTCGCTTTAGCGCTTTTAGTAGGGTGGTCATTTGATACTCTTTTGTGATTTTTTGTCTGGAGTCCAAGTTTGGGCACCTGAGTACTTGATGGGAAAGTACTCGGGAAAAAGTACGGTACAAAGTACACGATTTAAAATGTATTTAAAGTAAAGTACAAGTACACTGAAATGTACTTAAAGTACTACTTGAGTACTTGGTATTTAAGGTACTGCCCATCACTATCTGTTACCAATGCTGCTTACTGAAATTGAAGACTAAAATTTTGACAGGCCCCTGGACTATTCATGGGACCTGGATACTCAAGTGAGGCTGCGGATGTGGACACGGTAATGTTTTGTTCAGTGCGCAACACACAGAAACTGAAATGGGTTGACAGGATTTGCTTGACCCACGTGACATGCTCAATTACTTTCTTGGGCTAAGTGATGTCCATTGTGTGCTCATGGATAGAAGGAACTAACGTGGTCCACATTTTAAGTTCCAGATACAGCCAGCTGTTCTTCCCGACGTTTCAGCTGACGAAGCACAGCCTGAACCTGCCACACAATCCATTGTGAGCGACACTGAGGTAAGCTGACAAGAGGAAGTGTAAAGTGCATGGGAGCAGTACAAACGCCTTACAGCACCAACATTATGGCGCATGGACTTTCTTGTGCTAGGCGTTGTCCGTCATGTCCTCATGGATAGAATCAACCGATGTGACCCACATTTTCAGTTCCAGATACAGGCAGCTGTTGTACCCAGCATTGCAGTTGTCGAAGCACAGCCGGGACCTTCTGTACAAGCAGTTGAGTAATACTGAGAGAAGCTTACAACTTTAAGTGTAATGTGCACAGGAGCAAACACTTCGCAGTGCCAACATTATGGCGCCTTACTCTTTATGCATGGGACAGATAATTGTATGTGAATCTTTCATTTGTCATTAGTCAGAGAGGTCAAATTTTGCATTTGCAGGAAATAGGTGACCTCCTTTGGCACCCACTTGTTAGTGCTAATGACATGGTAAGTGGCAAGCCTAGAGTGCCATTCCTGCATTGTGATGTGTTAAACAGCTATGCACTGCCTTTGAAATACGAATTACGTGACCATTAAACTCCATATTACACCAGTAGTTATCGATATTTCTTACATGCGCATCTGTTGCATATGTTACATGATACATACATGATGATCTGTCGCATGCCTATGCATAATGTTACAGGGCAGCACAGGATTCCAGTCCCCACGCCAACCTTACCAAAGTCCTCCCACCGACCAGGATATGGATGTATGTAACGTTATTTATTCATTTATCTTATTTACTATACTGCTGGCTCCTAGGGACTGTGACTAAGAGTTCTTCAGTGAACGTTTTAGAACATGACTTGTCACAATGTGCTCGGCTGAATTTTCTGTCACCGATTTCCAGTGGACATCTCAGCCATATCTGCAACCTCAGGCATATGACCAGCTACAATTGGTAAGATAGTGGCCAACACTGGGATATACAGAAGTCCAGCTAACATGGTGCTGTTTGAGAAGCAGATAAACTGCATGATGGTAGTATATTTACCACTACAGTCAGGTGACACGGAGTCACTTTGCTGCATGTTGATTTAATGTGATGATTTGCATGGTTGATTCTCCTTTCTTACTAAATCTACTACTATGTTCTGTGCATGTATTTTCTTCAAATGAATCAATAAATCAATCAATTCCCAATTACTTGGTATTATTGCTGACTTATTCTGTGACAGTTATGAATGGGCCTGCAACACTCTTTATACATTACGTGACTGCCAACAGTACTTAAGTGATTCAAGTAAGTCAGGGTGGGAGTAAGGTTTCGAAGCAGAACAGGTGTGTTCATCATGGTACCAAGGCTATCGTGCAGCCGCTACAACTTGTGATTAGCAAGAGAGGGTCTGGTTATGCTAGACTTATGAACAAAGACAAACAATAGTAGTCAGTTTGAACATGGGTGCCTCCAGTAGGACCAAGTGCCTGTTGCGACATGATGAGCCCACTGTTTTAAAAGCTTCCTAGCAAATGTACATGGTTCTGCATCGTCCCACAAAATTTCATGTTGTTATTCAATTTTCTTTTTCATTCTGAAGAGGGAAGATTTGTTTATCACCCCTTATTACTGTAGGGAACAGCCCCCGTCGACACCCCAGAAAAGGCATTCCTTAGAGCAAGAGTCAAATGGTACACTCAGCAACAAGCCAAGAGCAGGAAGCAAATAAAGCGGCTCCAGCAAGCTCACCGTAGACTGAAAAAGCGCAACGCTGTACTCAGGGACGTAATCAGGGACCTAAAACGACAAAACATCTTGCTCGAAGAAAATGCAACTGTACTAGAAAATCTGGGTGCAGCCAATCAAGATCTCCTGAAAAGACAGCTAGCTAAACGCAGTGGAAAACTTTTGCAAACACAGTATTCCCCGGAGCTTAGGGCATTTGCACTTACATTGAATTTCTACTCGCCAAGAGCGTACAATTATGTCCGAAGTGTCTTTGACACTTGCCTCCCTCATCCTAAAACATTAACGAAGTGGTACCAAACTGTTGATGGAGCACCAGGCTTTTCTAAGGAGGCATTAGCTGCACTGAAAATGAAAGTGGAAGCCAACTCAAAAGCTGGAATTCCAACACTCTGCAGCATGATGGTAGATGAAATGTCCATCCGACAACAGCTGGAATGGGATGGAAAGAAATTTCAAGGCTACGTTGACATGGGCACAGGCACTGAGGGCGACACTCTACCACTAGCCAAAGCAGCATTTGTAGTAATGGTGGTCGGCATCAATGGACGCTGGAAGTTGCCCCTTGGCTATTTTCTTGTTGATGGCTTGGGTGGTGAACAGCGTGCAAGTCTTGTTTCTCAGGGCCTCACCCATGCCCATGACAATGGGGCCACCATTGTTTCCCTAACGTGTGATGGTGCACCAGCTCACTTCACAATGTTTAGGAGCTTGGGATGCAGCTTTAGTGACACCGAAAAAATGAAGACGACCTTTCCACACCCCTGCACTGATGAGCCAATTGCAGCGTTCATGGACCCGTGCCATATGCTTAAGCTTGTCAGGAATACACTCTGTGACAAGAAGGTCATAATTGATCCAGCTGGGAGGATGGTTTCTTGGCACTACATAGACAAGCTGCACCAGATCCAGAGGGACCAAGGTCTCCACCTGGCCAACCGTCTCCGTGCTGCACACATCAACTGGCGCAAACAGCCAATGAAGGTTAGCTTGGCAGCCCAGGTTTTGAGTACCTCCGTCGCAGATGCTCTGGCTGAGTGCCGCTGCAACCATGTACAGGGCTTTGAGGGGTCTCAGGCGACAGAACAGTTTCTAAGACACATCAATGATATCTTTGACGTGCTAAATTCCCAGAGCATTCACCAGAAGAGCTTGAAAAAACCACTAAACAGCAGAAACATTGGAAGGGTGACATGTTTGTTCGAATCAGTGCAACAGTACTTGTCCAACCTCAGAGAGTACCGAAATGGACCTAAGATACTCAACACAAATCGAAAGACTGGGTTCCTGGGATTTAAAATTGCTATGCATAGCCTGCTGCAGCTATATGAAGAAACAGTTTCAAGAAAGAAGGTCCTCAAGTACATTCCAGCACATAAGATATGCCAAGACCACTTGGAACTCTTTTTCGGCGCTATCAGATCACATGGTCGTCAGAACGATAACCCAAATGCAAGACAGTTCAGCTCTGCTTTTAAACGTTTGATCGTCCAGAACGAGATACAGCAGGTCACCACGGGGAACTGTTTGCCACTAGAGTCAGTATCCATTTTGAGTGTCAGTAGCGCAAGTGTACCATCTCCCGAACAAGTCATCAATTCGACAACTCCGCGCAGACAGCTCCTGACATCTTCTGAGGAATCAAACATTGACGACACAACTGACCATGATTATTGCCTGGACCCAGGACGAATAACAGACATTGCTGGAAGGGCAATCACCTACATTGCGGGTTTCGTTGTGCGCCAGTTGCAGAGGTCCTTGATGTGTAGCGCATGCTCAGACGTTCTAACTATAGATGCAAGCGATTCATCAACATACTCCTTAATTCATCGCAAGAGCAGAGGAGGACTGTTATTTCCTTCAGACGGAGTAGTCAAGATTGCAAGAAAGTGTGAGAAAGTTGTCCGTCACGCCATCTCTCAAAACAAATTATCCACGCCAAACCTTTCTCAGGTACTAATTGCAGAGGTTGTTCATGACCTGCACGACCAGGACCTCTTTCCATCTGTCCACGACCACATGTTTGAAAGTTCACCTCTTGATAACCACCTTGTCCACCTTACCAAATCAGTAGCACATAGATATATCAAAATAAGGCTGCACCATGCTGGCAAAGAAGTGTCCCAAAACATGCACGTACAGAGGGTCCGGCAAATGTACACAAAGTTAACACAGTTTAAGGGACAGTAGATACGTTCAGTAGTGTGAGTGCAGGCTGTGCAGCTAACCGTACCGAAAGCGGCGCCCTGCCAGCTGTGCCAGATTTCTCGCTTCCCTTCTCTAACCATGGTACGTTCAGCGCCCGGATACCTATGTACAGGGTGTGTGCTATAAAAGATCAGTCACATTTTCGCGCGTGACGCTATACCTACTTGACAGACAGACTTCTGCTGCCACACACTGAATAATTTATGCCAGAGAAACGTACGAAAAAATCGTGGTTACCAGCCACTGCGCAACAAAAGAAATACGACCACGCAAACTTCATGTTTTTCCTATGCGCAATACCCATGGATGGAGGCGAAAGCTTGTGGTCATATTTATTTTGTTACAGAGTGCTAGGTAACCACAAATTTTTCGTAGGTTCCTCTAGCAAACATTCTTTAAGCCTGTGCGTATCAGAGGTACGCGTCAAGGAGGTATCACGTCTTGCACAAAAATATGACTGACCTTTTCAGCACACACCCTATATCTTACATTTCAAATATACGTTCTTATATTTCTCTGTGTACTCGTATGTATATATTTACATGACCACGACTTGAGCAGGCTACTTTATTTTATTGACATCTTTCATCGCATTAAACAGTATTTGGCGCAAAATCGTGTTGTTCACTTACGTCACACGAACTGAGGAAGATGAAATCCGTGTTTAATCACAGTCTTCTTCAAAGACTGTCCACAATGTTGCATTGCGGTATGCTCGGGTAAGTAATCTACTTTTGAGCAACTTCTACGTCCGTCTTGTTTTTCCCTCGTGATAGCAATTTGCTTGCCCACAACAAATGGCGGCACTAAAGACCCGGAAATTTACATTGGCTGGCCGTCCGAGTCACGTGATAACCTCTGACGTCACTTCTGCCACACCCTTAGTCGGCGAGAAAGGCGAGAAAAGCACGCTGCGCTCCCTCCTTAGCTTTCCTTCCTCCATGGCTTGGGACGACGGAATGCCACTGTAGTGATGTGTCGTTCGCGAATGAACAGTTCGGAATGAACGAATCCCGGGCACAAACTGAATGAACTCATTCACTATTGTCGATCGTACTCGTTCACCAGTTCACTTAGACGTCCCCGTTTTGTCAGGTTCCGCCTGCGTTCGCTTCACAGTTTCTCGTTTCTCCACTCTCCTCCAGTCGATGGTACGCGTGTCGCCATCTATGTTCGCCGCTGTAAAGCAGTGTTGAACGCATGCGCAGTAGTTAGCCAGGCGAAGCTCAGCGCGCGTGGCCCGAATATCTGATGTGTTCGTTCAAATCAGTGAACATTGAGGACTCGTTCGAAAGATTCGTTCGCGAGTCATTAACGCCAGTGGGTCATGTGACCCTTATCATTACTAGTTTTTTTATGCGGAGCCTCTACCGTAGCCACTGAGGCGCCAAATTCGAAGTAGGCAGGCACCACGGGACTGGTTTAAGATTTCTAAGTACTGATCATTACTAAATACGTACATGAAAAACATGTCCGCCATCTCACATACTAGCCAGAAAGGCCCTTTTCCGGTATACCTGACAAATAACTTGGATTTATCGAGTGCAGATCACCACCAGCTATACGTATAGCGAGCCGATCATTAACAAAAAATCAGAAAACACATTTTTGATTCTGAATACTTCCACCCATACGACGTTCGCCAGAAAGCTCGATATCGACGCGCCGTAGTGAACAAACGCTAAGATTCCAAAGGAGACCGGCAAGAACAACGCCACAACGCAGCGAGTCGCGGAGAACCGAAGAACCAGTGCGTCGTTTGAGAGCAAACTATTCCATTGCTCTTCGATTCAGCTCGCGAGTGAACCGTTCTCTCCTCGTTCTCCTATTCCTTCGATTCGGTTGCGTTCTCTATCGTTCTTCGATCCCCGGCTTTGCGACTCGCCTTCAGTGCTCTCCGATTCATCCCAGATCGTGGGGCTTGGCCAATCACAAACCGGTAAGCTCTCAGTGTGGCCAATCGAGCTCGTGGCCTGTCATATTCAAGCTTCAGAGCAATGCCGACAGATGGCGCCCGCACCGGAATAGTTGAGTGTTGATTCATTCGACCGCCGGGAACGGCGGAAACACTACCTCGAGCGGGAAGTAAGCTCGATCGTGGGTGGCTTTCGATTCTTTGTAACAGGTCGCAGTGAGTCTCGCTGTTTCCCGTAGAATAAGTTCATTCTTTTCGAAAGAAGGTCCATCACCAGTTCTTAAATACATGAGAGGTCCATGGCGAAAAGAATGTGAGAGGGTTGCACTGCTTGAACTAGTTCAGGGCCGGGGTGCAGGCGAAAAGAATGGACCTAATATGAAGGGGACCAAAAAGTAACTATGAAAGTGAATTTGTGTGACCAAAGAAAGCCCTGCCGAGAGGCGGAAGCAAGCGGAAAGTGGACTGAAGAAAATGTAAACTACGAGAGAATTACAGTGCGGCAGAATGAATTGTTTATCTTCTTCATGACAGCGAAAGACGGTCCAATAAACATGCATTCGCTTATCGCAACATATGACCAATATGGCCGGCAGGTGAGATTTAACGCGGTAATGTCATGGAACATCATGGAACACACTCGCTCACAAAACAGAACTCTTCTGTCTACAACCTACAACCCTGCACATAAGTAGATGCCGGTTCGCCGTTGAGATCGGTCACATGATGTTATGACGTCACGGAAAGATGAACGAAAGAACGATTTTTTTGAACGGTTCAGTGAACCAAACTGAACTGTACGAACGAGTTCACCAAAGTGAACTGGATTGCCCATCACTATGCCACTGTGGTGGGAGCAGGAAAATCATGAGGAAAATCGTGCGCGCTGAACGGGCGGCGGAAATGTGCCTCTACCTCCGCCGCGCGCTCACGACGCCGCGTCCCTGCGTGCGCCACATCGCGGTCTAAACGGGTAAAAAGAATCCCTCCGCCACACAGCATCGTAAATCCAACACCCTATCCTAGATTCCCTTTCCTGACAGGTTCCTTTCCCACTGTTGAAGTCCTTGAAACAGCTCTTCTTTTGGGAGATTAGGTAAGGGAACGACAAAAGCGTCTGCTGTTTGGGATAATTGCAGATAGTGGGTGTGTCGCAATCTCCCAGTCTGTTCCCTGCCTTGGGTTTTTCCGACCGGATCGCTATGGCAATGCACGTTTTCCGGCAGGCAGGCCTGCAGGTATGTCGTATCATCCTTGTTTGTTTTCTGTGCACAGTGGCCGCTAATTTTTCGGTGAAGGGACCATGGATCCTACTTTATATGGCGCTGTCTTTGTAAGCATACAAGTTTTTAACTGCACTGAATATGAAAATCGGCACTGCTTTTGTTATTAGATGGTCCGGTAAGGAGTCTAGGAAAAAATGTTCCCAAAAAAACAATGCCACGGGAAAAATTATCAATTGGAAAAAATGTCCACAGAAAAAAATGTCCCCTGAGGGACATCCACTTTTGATACGCGTGGGCTTGTTCACTTTGGACGTCGACTTTTTACTACAGTGTGAATAAACGCGGGGGGGGGGGATATGAAGATGATTTAAAGGAAAAAGGAAAGGTCAACCGAAGCGAGTAGTTGTATATTCTATTCGAATTCGGACTTCGATCGTTATTGTAAAGGGGCTCGTTATTTTATTCCCCCCATTCCACCAAGCACTGGGGTAGAGTATCGCCTGTTGCGATGAAACTCCCCACTCTCCAATACCGAAAATAAAGTTGTTGTTGTTGTTCGAATTCCGAATCAAACATGCAATTCAACGTTCGAATTCCTAATCGAATAGATGCTTCTTGCAAACCGAACACATTTCAATAATCGCGAAGCTGCACACGTTAGACTGGCATAGGGAGGGCACAAAATAAAGGGTGTCCGCCCATTTGGTCGAATGCCGTTTGATCAAAGGCGTTTGATCGACGCCGTTTGTTCGAAAGACGTTTGTTCGAATGCCGTTTGATCAAAGGCGTTTGATCAAACGCCGCTTGGTCGAAAGCCGTTTGATCGAAAGCCGGTTGACCGACGCCGTTTGTTCGAAAGACGTTTGTTCGAAGGGAGTTCAAAGCTCGCAGCGTGTCCTTAGCACCTCTTTTTCGGTAACTTTTGACTCGAGCATACGGAGCAGGCAATCAGTGTCCTCTGTTTTTTTTTGTGTTTCTTGCCTTTTTTTTTCAGCTAAAAAGGGTAGACCACTAGTTATTTGCAGACCTTTGTCATCCACGAACAGCACCTTCTGGCTTTTTACACTCTCCGATCCGAAAGCAAAATAAAATTGAATTAAATTGAATAGAACAATCCGAAAGTATCCCGCGAACAAGTAGGACACATATTGAAGAAAAAAGCCTCAAGTTGGGAGCAGCCAATAGTCTGTGCTTCTTCTGGGCACCCTTTTCATTGCTGCCGACAAATTTAAAGGAACGATCCGAAATTGTCTGAATGAATGGTCCGAAGTCTGTGAATGCTAAGGATGAAATTTCGCCATAGTATAAAATAAATATATTATATTAGCAGTCATATAAGACCTCAGTTCAACCTTGATTAGAGTATGCATATGTAGTCTGAGTTACCTACACGTCCACGCCATGAAAAAAAGAAAGAAAAAAAGACAGAGTACAAAGATCTGCTCTCCGGCTTATATTGGCTAGGTTTCAAAGGACTTCTTCGGTTACATGTATGTGGGAAGAAACAAATTTAGATTCAACTTGCACATAGGCGGAAAATAAATAAACTAAACCACAACAAATAAGTAATGGTGATGTAGCACATAAACTAAAACTGTTCTTTCTCCAAACCAATGGTCAGTTAACTACAAACATTAATAATACGTACATTGTTAAAATTTGTCCACGTTCGACGCGAATAAAAGACGACAGGTTAAGTTCGCGTCTCAAAGCAGTGACTGATGTATTAGGAGAAAAATCATTACAGATGAATCGTGCTGCTCTGTTTTGATTGGACTCGCTGTGGGTGAGGAGGAACCATCCATGTTGACTAGCCGAGCTGGACCACATGCGTTTCTCTGTGCTGGAGTGCCGACATTTTCTTCCAAGTGCTACACGCTGCTGCAGCGATGTCGAAACGGACGCGTTAATCGATTCATCTTGAAAAGAAAGTGGCAATACTCCTGGAGGTTAATTCTGGCAAGCTCTTGAAGACAGAGATTGCAAAAAAGTTTGGTCTCACCATGGCACTCTGAATCATTGATGACAATTACAGCCATGAGGATTGCAATGTCGAAGTTGCACTTGTGACTTGCAATGCAGCCGATTGTGCTCTGAATGTGCCGCTCCATTTATTGAGGACCGCGAGGAATATTGGACAGATGCAGTTTTTTTGTTGCTGAACAACACCTTTGCCCAACAGAGGCAGCTGAAACCTACACTACAGAATGGTTCAGTTAGCTAACAAGTGGGCAGCAAAGCATGTTTCAGTGGTTTCATTGTTTTTGATGTTGTGCCATTCAAATAAGTCAGAGGATTTCTCATGTCTGCTAATGGAAGTCTCTTGATGTTAGTTATTAGCAACTTAAACGTTGGATGCATGTTATTTTGAACACTTCTGTTGAGCCGAACTTCTGATAAGCCGAACAAGACTTGCCAGGTACCCTCGAGTTCCTCTTAGGAGGAGTTAGCTGTAGTGTAATCTAAGAAACTAAAACTGCTCCCTTCTGACGACTCGTGTTTGAGCGACGGCTACCACACAACCAGGCATGGGCGCCGTGTCAGCAACTTCTGAGCGCTACGCCATGTTCCCACATTATGACCACCCTAATTAGCAAAAGAAACATTAGCTACGATGTGATTTATGTTTGCATTTGATGCAACAGATACTGAGATAACCCCACTTTGTATGAAGAATCTCTACCCTGAATTCGTATATATTAAAAATAAAGTGTATATGACTGCGTATGATGAAGTCGCATATCTGCTCCAAAGCACCATTTCGCTGCTCCAAAACTTTTTTTTTTCTGCTCCAGAAGGTACCCCAAAATGGCTTAGGCCAATCACATCACTGACTATGCCACGCGAGCACACAAAGGACATGTACGCCAGTTACAGCTATGAGTCCAACCGGCACACGATATTACTTGCCTTTGCGACAACACTCATCTCCCAGAAGTCAAAACACCAGAGGGAGAGAGAGAGATAAAAAAGGACATAAAGAAAAACAGAGGCGAACAGGCTTGTACACCGGCATAATGTAAATAGCGAGCGATTGCAAACTACTATTACAAGCATTCACCAAAACCGTGAAAACCGTTTTAATGACTTCTCTGCTAATCTCAGTATGGCGGCAAGTGGATTGCGTTACGACTGATATAGTGCAAGAAATTTTCATTGAATTTTCGAAATCGCCCGCGTAGTTGAATTAGAAGCCGACCCCACTGCGTACGTTAAACTTGGACACATTGCTAGGAGTACGTCTGATTGTTCCTTTCTTTCCAAGGTATTTTCATATTTAGGACGCGTGCCTGGGAGGGGGACAGCCGGCGGGTTTTCCCGAAAAATAGGCTGAACCAGGGCGCGTGATTACAGATGGGGTGTTAGCAATGGCGGAGAGTGTTCATATTTTACACGCATGCCAGGGAGAAGCGATTGGAACTGTGAAAAGAAAAGATATCGCGGATAGCGCAGACTTTTCGTGTTTATTGCGTGTTTGGGGGGGGGGGGGGGTAGAGCGGCTGTTGCAAAATTTCGTCGGTTAGGCTTAGCCCGACCACGCGCTGGAGTGATTGGAACTGTGCCGAAAAGATATCGAGGGTAGCCCACGTTTTTCGTCTACGTGTTTTGACGAGGGGAGTTCGGCCAGATTTCGTCGTTTAGAATTAGAAGCCGACCCCACTGCGTACGTTAGCCTTGGACACACAGCTAGGAATACGTCTGATTGTTCCTTTCTTTCCCAGGCATCTTTTGACGAGAGACGGAACACTAGTTCACAGACGTGGACTGATGCCTGGAGGAGTGTTCAAAGGGAGGATGACCGACTACGTGTGGCGTGTTGGCTCGGTAAGTGTCTCGTGTTCATATTTATGGCGGGCGTCGTTAGAGATCCTTCGTTAGAACGTATTCGTGATTAGAGATATGGTGTTAGCAATGGCGGAGAGTGTTCATATTTACGACGCGTGTCTGGGAGGGGGGCAGGCGGCGGGTTTTCCCGAAAAAAAATAGGCTGAACCAGGGCGCGTGATTAGAGAATGGTGTTAGGAATGGCTCCAAGCCCGGAGTGTTCATATTGACGACGGGTGTCTGAGAGGGGAGCAGGCGGCGGGTTTTCCCGATAAAAAAAAAGGGGCTTAGCTCGAGTGCCTGGGCGCGTGATTAGAGATGTGGTGTTAGCAATGGCGGAAAGCACAGTGTTTATATTTTCCATGCATGCCAAGGTGGGAAGGGGCCACGCGAGAAGTGGTTGGAACTGTGAAATGAAAAGATATCGCGGAGAGCGCAGGCTTTTCGTGTTTACTGCGTGTTTGGACGGCGGGGCTGCGGCGAAATTTTGTCATTTAGGCTTAGCCCGACCACGCGCTGAAGTGATTGGAAGTGTGAGAAAAAAAATTGCAGGCTTATCGTGTTTACTGCGTGTTTGGGGGGGGGGTTAGGGCGGCTGGTGGAAAATTTTGTCGGTTAGGCTTAGCCCGACCACGCGCTGAAGTGATTGGCACTGTGCCAAAAAGATATCGAGGGTAGCCCAGGTTTTTCGCGTACGTGTTTTGACGAGGGGACTTCGGCGAGATTTCGTCGTTTAGGCTTAGCCCGACCATGCGGTGACGTGATTGGAACTGTGAAAATATGATATCGCTAATAGCGCACGGTGTTCGTAATTACTGTACTGCCCTCGCGTCATCGCGTTCCCCTGGCGGCGGCGGGGCTGCGAGCGGCACCACACGGGAGAGATGGCGATCCGATAACCAGGCATCGTCTGCTAGCGCCGAATTTCCATTCCTCTCGGCATTCCTAGGAAAGCGCTGCCACGTCTACGCATTTGGAGCTAGCAGACGACGCGCGGTTATCGGATCGCCATCTCTCGCGTGTGGCGGCGCTCGCAGCTTCCCCGTCACCAGGGGAACGGAAGTGATTTGCTTGTCAGTGGGGGTGAGCGCCCACTCCCTTTGCCGCGGAAACCAGTTATCGCCTGTTGCTCCGGAGAATTGGGGCAGGAAGAGGCGGTCGGGCCAGGTGCAGTGTTTCCCGTCAACCGTTCGATTATTTCTAGCGGCGTGCTGTACATTCAATTTCCGCGGTAATTATGACTCTATTGCGGTGAGTGCATTCTGTTCATGTTTAATGCGTGTGTTGATGGGTCGGACAGATTGCTATCATTCCAATGCACACGTGAGGCAGTGTAGACAGGGGGGTGTAAGCTTTGGCGATGAATCAGTTCTTGTGGTGCATGTTACTGGCCTGTTCAGCTCTTTTCTGTAAAGAAAAGAGCGTTTTAATGACTTCTCTGCTAATCTCAGTATGGCGGCAAGTGGATTGCGTTACGACTGATATAGTGCAAGAAATTTTCATTGAATTTTCGAAATCGCCCGCGTAGTTGAATTAGAAGCCGACCCCACTGCGTACGTTAAACTTGGACACATTGCTAGGAGTACGTCTGATTGTTCCTTTCTTTCCAAGGTATTTTCATATTTAGGACGCGTGCCTGGGAGGGGGACAGCCGGCGGGTTTTCCCGAAAAATAGGCTGAACCAGGGCGCGTGATTACAGATGGGGTGTTAGCAATGGCGGAGAGTGTTCATATTTTACACGCATTCCGTCATGCATCAAATCTGCGGGTGCATGCAGAACATCACAGGGGAGAAGGGTCGCGCAAGTCCAAGGTATGTGCACTTGCATGCACATTGAGCGCGTACAAGCACAATCTCTGTCCAGCACGGTCCAGCCACAGTATGTGCCTGCGGCATCACAGGCACACACATATGGACAAGAAGCCCTACAAGTGTGATCTCTCTACTGCAGAATTCAGCTCAAGCGCAAACCTGTCGTGCCACAAGCGGGGACACACAGGCGAGAAGCCCTACAAGTGTGATGTCTGCCCTGCGGAGTTCAGGCAGAGAGGGCACCTACAGGGTCACAAGCGGATACACACTGGCGAGAACATGCCACAATGAAACATTTCACCTTTATCAACGTACCAGCCACCGATGATGGCGGAATGCACGACAGGGGCTGCGATCGGAACAAAATGATCGATGCGATGATCGGTGCAGCGACATATGCTGCTCCCCCACACATGACAAGTGGTGTACAACAGCACGGCTCAAGCATGTGTAAGCGGCATGTGAACTGCGAAGGAAGAACCAAGAAACAAGGCACGCTTTTTCTGTGATGTGCTGTTTTCACTGGGGAAAGGAAGTTTCCCCAGGAAAGGAAAGGAAAAGAACCCTTGAGCTATCAACCATCGGCCAGTGGTCGGTTTTTGGTCGGCAGGCGACTTCGGCCACTGCACCTTGGACCAACGTTGGTCCCCAGATAACACAAAATGATCCGAGGAATGTCTCTGGGACGTCCCCCTGCATATGTTGTGGACGTTCGACCGTTGTGCGAATTTCAGTATTATTTCAGTATAGGTTCAGTACAAGTCCAAAACGCGTCTATATGAAACTCCTTTTCATGCCATATGGACGTCCATTGGGATCTCTATTGGACTTTCATATTGGACTTACTGGAATATGATGCATTCACTGGAAGAGGGCCTCCCTGCACAGCATGTCAGTACTGCAGAGGCTGTGCCCCCATACGGCTGTGTTCCCTATGTAAAAACTTCTTCTCCTGGATGGTGCTGCGCCGCAAAGCACGAGATTTCCTTAAGACCGCCCCCCCCCCCCATGACGGACCCTTAAATCCGCCCCTGTCAGGACACGTGCTGATCGATGCTATTTGAGAGGAGCCTTGTTGAAGAGAAAACTGTCACCAAACAACAGAAAATGTTCACTTGCTCTGACGTAATCAACGCTCGTCCATTGCGTGTGGCAAGGTACACATTTACTGGTTGCCCACTTCCGGTTGTTCATTTCCCGTCTATGCTTGACTTCTGGTTGTCCGCCCCCCAGTCTATACCTGACTTCTGGTTCGATACTCTCGATTACTATATGCAAGTTTATTTAATTAACCCTTAATTAGACTTAATTACTTGCAAGTACCCTTTAATTACGGACAGTAACTGCAGGATATGTGAGGTAACCTTGAATTTAATTTAGTTCCCTTTAATTATGTTTACTTGCATTATTAATTGCTCCCAATTCCTCTTTAGTTGATGTTCATTACCTTTAATCACATCGAATTACCTTCGATAATCTTTAATTTTATTTCATATTTATATTAATGACATATATATTACATTCATTGCCTTTAAACTCAACTTTGCTTTCCTTGCCTTTAATTACATACTTCTGACAACATTCAGTTATCCTTACACCTTACTGTTAATTGCATTCGACTACCCCGATTTCAAATCATTTACCCCCATTTACATTTACCCTCTGCCTCAGTGAGGCTTCACCATCTCACACACACGCATACATACATACAGCTTTTTCCATTTTGACACTCCTAGTGCTAGCACATTAAAAACAAGTGAGACCACGAAATATAGAAAGTTGGGCGGGTCGTATAGAAAATAAACGAGTCATACACCCTGTTTTTCGAAGCTGACACAGTTGGTGAACAGACAACACGGAGAAAGAAAAGGCAGACGAACAAAACACATCTCCATACAAAAGCAGGGCAAAAGGCAGAATCCACAAAGTGGTTTGTAATTCTTCTGCAAGAGCATGCGAACGAGAGGAACAGAAGAGATCTTTCTTTAAGGCTGCCGAGGAGAGTGCAGGCAAGAGGGGTCGCTGATAGCGCCAGAGGAGTGCAAACTTAAGGATGTCGAACCTTTTTCGAACCACGAAGTTCGATAATGGTTCGGTGAACCTCCGCCTTAACGAATTTCATTTTTGTGCGGTATTGTGCCTTAGTTTGGTGAGAAATGTTCTGCTTACGTTATTAGTCGACTACCAAACTGTCTATGGTCTCAATGTCTGATTTCTGCAATTTCAGGAACAAAAGTAAGCAGTGGTGGGCTTCGTATTAAGGATGAGCCCAGTGACGCTTGTGATGAAGCATCTTCGGGATGCACTTCTTCAAATGCGCAGTTCGAGATCAGCACAACCACAGTTGAAACACGATTCGAAACCCCTGCACCGATCACTACCGACAATGGACCCACTGAGCGACCCTCAGACCAGAGCGAGACTCGAGAGGCAAGCAAACGAGAGAAAGACAGGCCCTATAAGTGCAACTTTTGTTTGGCTACATGTGTTGATACTGGCCATTTGGAAGCTCATCAGAAAACTCATAGAACGAAGACATTTACCTGCGACACATGTTCTGCGACATTCCGTCATGCATCAAATCTGCGGGTGCATGCAGAACATCACAGGGGAGAAGGGTCGCGCAAGTCCAAGGTATGTGCACTTGCATGCACATTGAGCGCGTACAAGCACAATCTCTGTCCAGCACGGTCCAGCCACAGTATGTGCCTGCGGCGTCACAAGCACACACATATGGACAAGAAGCCCTACAAGTGTGATCTCTCTACTGCAGAATTCAGCTCAAGCGCAAACCTGTCGTGCCACAAGCGGGGACACACAGGCGAGAAGCCCTACAAGTGTGATGTCTGCCCTGCGGAGTTCAGGCAGAGCGGGCACCTACAGGGTCACAAGCGGATACACACTGGCGAGAAGCCACACAAGTGCGATATCTGTCCGGCACAGTTCAGGCATAAGACGAGCCTGTCATATCACAAGCTAAAACATACAGGCGAGAGGCCCCATAAGTGCAATCTCTGTCCTGCACAGTTCAGCCAAACCTCAAGCCTGTTGCGCCACAAGCAAAAGCACACAGGCAAGAAGCCATACAAGTGCAATCTCTGTCCGGCGGAGTTCAGACATGGCTCGAACCTGTCACGTCATAAGCGAACGCACACGGGCGAGAAGCCATACAAGTGTGACCTCTGTCCTGCAGAGTTCAATGAGAGCATAACGCTGCGGAATCACAAGCGAACACATACAGGTGAGAAGCCCTATAAGTGCAGTGTCTGTCCTGCAGAGTTCACACATGGCGCACACCTGTCACGTCATAAGCGAACACACACGGGCGAGAAGCCATACAGGTGCGATCTCTGTCCTGCAGAGTTCAGCAGGAGCATGAACCTCTCTCATCACAAGCGAACACACACAGGCGATAAGCCCTACAAGTGCAATCTCTGTCCTGCAGAGTTCAGCCTTGGCACAACCCTGTCACGTCATAGGCGAACACACACAGGCGAGAAGCCATACAGGTGCGATCTCTGCCCTGCAGCGTTCTGTGATAGAAGTTCTCTGCGGTATCACAAGCAAACACACACGGGTGAGAAGCCATACAAGTGCAATCTCTGTCCTGCAGAGCGACAAATTGAAGGGCCACGAGGATTTCGGGTAGATATCGGGTTTTACCCGAATTCTCAAAAACTTGTTAGGGGGGAACCATCGTGAAAAATTGGGTTTAACCTGAACACCAAGAACCCTACTTGTGTTATATGGCCAGCTGCCATTTGCATACCTTGTGTTTGTATGTTCCTTTTCAAAAAAAAGGAAAAGAGCTACGTACTGTTCCTATGCACGCATCTATTACTACCGGCAGGAGACAAAGGGGTAAACACTGGACCGACTGATGTCAAACGTACATGTTATCATTTGACGTCAAACACGTTACACATATATTACATAGATTACATAGTGTAATTTACGTATACTACGTATCAATTTATGGTCACTTTAACGTATAATAAATGAAACGAAATCTGTACGGTTCTCAGCACTTTTCTGTTATCTCTGCATTCGACTGTTGTTGACGCATATTTTCTAAAAATTTATTTCCCGACCCGAATGTTTCTTTGTAATTTGCAGGAGACAAGTGTTTCCAGCTATTTATTGAGGAAGAGGCAAGAAATACTCTGAGTCATCACCTTCCAGCGCATCCAATTTGCAACCCCAAGAAATGCTGCTCTCTCCAGAGTTCAGTGGCGACCTCGTCAGAGTAAAATCAGAACCACCTCATGTTGCATGGCTGCCAGAAGAGGCCCAGATGCAGGAACAGCACTGCAGAGAGTCTTCATCAGGAGGTAATATCATACTTTGCTATGGTAAGCGCATTAGGCCACTCCAGTGATGGCCACTAACTACTTCTACAGTAGTTTAGCTATAACTACTAACTACTTTGCGATGGAGTAGTTTAACTAGTAGTTTAACTACTTTTCAGGGGAGGTAGTTTAAACTACTTCTTTAACTACTGCATTGTGTTTTAACTACATCTCTAACTCTCTCATCTCTAACTACTGAACGTTGTCCATCAACACCAATCCCATTCTATAGTGTTCTTGGACACCTAAATGTGAATCACAAGCAGCGATGAAAGTGAAGATTTAGTGCACATGCACGGCACAAGTACTCTGCACCTCCATTCTCATCAAACAAGTAGCTCGAGGTAAAAGTCGGGCTTCTCAAACGGCGGACGAACATTTCTGATGATGTTGCCATACGCCCGGCTACCTCACGTCACATAGCCGCGAGGGATTCCTTGTTTTGCTTGTAGGATACGTATAGGTGGTCTTGTATGTACAGGTCATTCATAGAGCCTGAAGTTTTAGGGGTTTACCCGATTGGTCTCCGAATTTGCTCCCCGAATTGAAGGTTCACTCTTTAGGGCGAAACCCAATTTTACCCGGCAAATTGCCCTCACTGGGATGTCTGTAGGAATGCACTAACTTACTTGTTTGGCAGCAAATGCAGTTACATCACCGTTTGTACCAAACCACTACATTTAGTCTGAGTAACTGAGCCCGATTTCTCCCCGAATTTAGCATACCGGAAGTTTTTTCGCTCGAATTCGCACAAATTCAGTGCACATGTTTATTTACCCGATTTTTACCCCCCGAATTTAGAAAAAAAATATTTCCCGAAAACTTCGGGCTCTAGTCATTCACTCTGCGGCGGCACACCGTATACTTTTCTACCCATGACAGCAGTGACGGTGCACCGATCTGCTCCCGACGTGACGAGCTCCTCCCCTTAGTAAGCTGCTCTGTCCCAAGAAACTGCAAGACTCGGAACCTTTCACCCAATAGCCCTTTCCCATGCTTCGGCTCCAGCAGCATTCATGCCGTGCTGACCTTTCGTTACGGGAAGCAGCGCTCGCCTCTAGACCCAACATTCACCAACGCAGGTCAACTCTGAACCGAGATTAAGGGCCGCCAAAGCTTCAAGTTCATTCTTTTTTATGAACGCTACTCGGTGATGCGATGAATGTTTCAGTGACAATAACTTCCTTTAGTGAAGCGCAGCTGAGTGCTAAATTTAAGTTAAGAGACTTTTGATCTCGGTTCAAATGTTATTCGGGTGTTATTGGTGGAACCAGGCCTAGCTGCAACAGAGCACAACCAGGTTCAGAAAGGGTACAGGGTGGTGGTCGTCACGTGACTCTAAGCATTGCGATGTAATGATGCTCACTTTTTCCTCTTTTGTTTTACCTTAGGGGCGACACCTGGCAGGTGTCGCATTAAAGAAGAACCTCGAGAGGACCCTTCAAATGAACAACCAATCACAGAAGTGAAGACAGAGCCTTATAACGTCGCAAACTTGACAGATCAGGACCAAATGGGCCACAGCTTTGGCTCTGCATCAGAAGGTGATACAAAAATGTTGAAAGGGGTTTATTCCCAGGCTGTCATGTGGGCAGTCTTCAATAACCATTGAAACCAACAGCCATTGAACTGAGTTAAGGCAATAGTGTGGGCAAGTTTTGTGCATCACGAATGGGGAAAAACGGCGCGAAAACTGTTGACAACTGACTGAAACATTGAACATACGTGTTGTGCCACCAGGTGTGTAACCTGTCAGCTTGTCAGTGTGAATCGTGTCCAGTGCGCAGCACATATTTTCAACGAGCATTAGCTTCAGTGTTGATTGAAGACTGCCTGTGTGACAGCGATGGTAGCCAGCAGCAAGCTGAATGGTGTCGTATGGCCAGGAAAGGGAAGGCAACAGAAAGGCTCTCTAGTTTTCTGTCAGGCATGCATCAGCACTCGCCCTCTTCTGTGGATGGCACTCAAAGGTGGCAAAATAGACGCGAAAATTATTTAACGAATTTCGCATTATTGGAACTTTTGCAAGATCTAACCCACACAAGTAACTGCGTACCTATACAGCACATTTCACCTAATGGAATACAAAATCGTATTCTAGAAATCTCTTTGTCTGAACATTATGAGCTCAACATACTTGCCTCAGGGAAGATTACATCAACACTTTCGACATAGTTTCCAAGCGTTCTAGTTGTCTCGTGTCATACAGCCACAAGAGATTCCTTGTTTTCTGGCGTCGGAGTTGTCTTGTGTCATACAGCCACAAGGTTCCTAGTTTTCTAGAGTCCGAGCTGTCTCACGTTCAATAGCCACAAAGGATTCCTAGCTTTCTAGTGTCCCAGCTGTCTCGTGTCATACAGCCACAAGAGATTCCTTGTTTTCTAGCGTCGGAGTTGTCTTGTGTCGTACAGCCACAAGGTTCCTAGTTTTCTAGAGTCCGAGCTGTCTCACGTCCAATAGCCACAAAGGATTCCTAGCTTTCTAGTGTCCTAGCCGTCTCGTGTCATACAGCCACAAGAGATTCCTTGTTTTCTAGCGTCGGAGTTGTCTTGTGTCGTACAGCCACAAGGTTCCTAGTTTCCTAGAGTCCGAGCTGTCTCACGTCCAATAGCCACAAAGGATTCCTAGCTTTCTAGTGTCCTAGCTGTCTCGTGTCATACAGCCACAAGAGATTCCTTGTTTTCTAGCGTCGGAGTTGTCTTGTGTCGTACAGCCACAAGGTTCCTAGTTCTAGAGTCCGAGCTGTCTCACGTTCAATAGCCACAAAGGATTCCTAGCTTTCTAGTGTCCCAGCTGTCTCGTGTCATACAGCCACAAGAGATTCCTTGTTTTCTAGCGTCGGAGTTGTCTTGTGTCGTACAGCCACAAGGTTCCTAGTTTTCTAGAGTCCGAGCTGTCTCACGTCCAATAGCCACAAAGGATTCCTAGCTTTCTAGTGTCCTAGCCGTCTCGTGTCATACAGCCACAAGAGATTCCTTGTTTTCTAGTGTCGGAGTTGTCTTGTGTCATACAGCCACAAGGTTCCTAGTTTTCTAGAGTCCGAGCTGTCTCACGTCCAATAGCCACAAAGGATTCCTAGCTTTCAAGTGTCCCAGCTGTCTCGTGTCATACAGCCACAAGAGATTCCTTGTTTTCTAGTGTCGGAGTTGTCTTGTGTCATACAGCAACAAGGTTCCTAGTTTTCTAGAGTCCAAGCTGTCTCACGTTCAATAGCCACAAAGGATTCCTAGCTTTCTAGTGTCCCAGCTGTCTCGTGTCATACAGCCACAAGAGATTCCTTGTTTTCTAGCGTCGGAGTTGTCTTGTGTCGTACAGCCACAAGGTTCCTAGTTTTCTAGAGTCCGAGCTGTCTCACGTCCAATAGCCACAAAGGATTCCTAGCTTTCTAGTGTCCTAGCCGTCTCGTGTCATACAGCCACAAGAGATTCCTTGTTTTCTAGCGTCTGAGTTGTCTTGTGTCGTACAGCCACAAGGTTCCTAGTTTTCTAGAGTCCGAGCTGTCTCACCTCCAATAGCCACAAAGGATTCCTAGCTTTCTAGTGTCCTAGCTGTCTTGTGTCATACAGCCACAAGAGATTCCTTGTTTTCTAGCGTCGGAGTTGTCTTGTGTCCTACAGCCACAAGGTTCCTAGTTTTCTAGAGTCCAAGCTGTCTCACGTTCAATAGCCACAAAGGATTCCTAGCTTTCTAGTGTCCCAGCTGTCTCGTGTCATACAGCCACAAGAGATTCCTTGTTTTCTAGCGTCGGAGTTGTCTTGTGTCGTACAGCCACAAGGTTCCTAGTTTTCTAGAGTCCGAGCTGTCTCACGTCCAATAGCCACAAAGGATTCCTAGCTTTCTAGTGTCCTAGCCGTCTCGTGTCATACAGCCACAAGAGATTCCTTGTTTTCTAGTGTCGGAGTTGTCTTGTGTCATACAGCCACAAGGTTCCTAGTTTTCTAGAGTCCGAGCTGTCTCACGTCCAATAGCCACAAAGGATTCCTAGCTTTCAAGTGTCCCAGCTGTCTCGTGTCATACAGCCACAAGAGATTCCTTGTTTTCTAGTGTCGAAGTTGTCTTGTCTCATACAGCAACAAGGTTCCTAGTTTTCTAGAGTCCGAGCTGTCTCACGTCCAATAGCCACAAAGGATCCCTAGCTTTCAAGTGTCCCAGCTGTCTCGTGTCATACAGCCACAAGAGATTCCTTGTTTTCTAGTGTCGGAGTTGTCTTGTGTCATACAGCCACAAGGTTCCTAGTTTTCTAGAGTCCGAGCTGTCTCACGTCCAATAGCCACAAAGGATTCCTAGCTTTCTAGTGTCCTAGCCGTCTCGTGTCATACAGCCACAAGAGATTCCTTGTTTTCTAGCGTCGGAGTTGTCTTGTGTCATACAGCCACAAGGTTCCTAGTTTTCTAGAGTCCGAGCTGTCTCACGTCCAATAGCCACAAAGGATTCCTAGTTTTCTAGTGTCCCAGCTGTCTCGTGTCATACAGCCACAAGAGATTCCTTGTTTTCTAGCGTCGGAGTTGTCTTGTGTCATACAGCAACAAGGTTCCTAGTTTTCTAGAGTCCGAGCTGTCTCACGTCCAATAGCCACAAAGGATCCCTAGCTTTCAAGTGTCCCAGCTGTCTCGTGTCATACAGCCACAAGAGATTCCTTGTTTTCTAGTGTCGGAGTTGTCTTGTGTCATACAGCCACAAGGTTCCTAGTTTTCTAGAGTCGGAGCTGTCTCACGTCCAATAGCCACAAAGGATCCCTAGCTTTCTAGTGTCCTAGCCGTCTCGTGTCATACAGCCACAAGAGACTCCTTGTTTTCTAGCGTCGGAGTTGTCTTGTGTCATACAGCCACAAGGTTCCTAGTTTTCTAGAGTCCGAGCTGTCTCACATCCAATAGCCACAAAGGATCCCTAGTTTTCTAGTGTCCTAGTTGTGTCGTGTCATGTAGCCACAAAGACTTCCTAGTTTTGTGGTGTCCTAGTTGTCTCGTGTTATATATCTACAAGGGATTCCTAATTTTCTAGCGTTCTAGTTTTCTCGTGTCATACAGCCACAACAGATTCCTATTTTTCTAGTGTCCTAGTAGTTGCCTCGTGTCCTATAGCCACAAAGGATCCCTAGTATTCTAGTGTCCTAGTTATGTCGTATCATATAGCCACAAAGACTTCCTGGGTGTCAGCCGTCCTAGTAGTCTCGTGTCATATATCTACAAGGGATTCCTTGTTTTCTAGCGTTCTAGTTTTCTCGTGTCATACAGCCACAAAGACTTCCTAGTTTTGTCGACTGATGTTGTTGTACGCAATTCGAGGTGTGTGCTGAGGGCTACTCACTCTGCGGCAACGCGGCACACATTCTGGTGCCAGCGATGACAGCGCTCCGAACTGCTCCCGACAGGACATGCTCCTGCAGTTAGTATGCCGCTTTGTACCCGAGAAATGAGACGCGCGATAGAAAGTTCTACTAAGTTCAGATAGACACACAGGGCAGACATAGAGTCTCAAAAGGATATTTTGCACAGGCTGTGCCTATCCTTTCTCACGCTATCCCATTCCCACCCTTCCGGTACCCCTTTCACCCTTCCAAGACCTCTCACCCAACAGCACTTTCCCACGCTTCAACTCGTTTCGTTAAGGGGCCGTGGTGCACGCTTTCTAGGTGTAATAGAGCATGTAACCAGGCTTAGAAAGGGTACAGGGGCAGCAGGCAGATGACTTGCATATACTTGCAATGTGGCTCACTTCTCTCCCCTTTTTGTTTTACTTCAGGTGCAACGCTTGGGATGTTTCGCATTAAAGAAGAACCTCAAGAAGACTCTTCGGATGAACGTCCAATCACAGTAGTAAAAACAGAGCCTTATAACGATGAAATCTTGGCAGAGAAGGACCAGATGGGACACAGCCGTAACTCTGCATCAGAAGGTGAGACAAAATGCTCAAGGGGACTTGTATGCGCAGTCTTCGATAACCATTGAAACCAACAGCCGTTGAACATGTGTGCAGCACCACCAAGTGATTTGGACCCAGTGTTCTTTGAGAACGTGTCGCGTTGTACAGTTGGTGGTGCTGTGCATGTTTTCAGTGGCCATTGGCTTCAGTGGTAATTGAAGAGACTACCTGTGTGACAGGTATATTAGTCAACACCAAACTGGATGGCACCATGTTGTCAAAAGAAGGGATGCAACAGAAATGCTTTTCAGTTTTCTGTTTGTCATGTATCAGCTCTCCAACACTTGCTCTCTTCTATGGCAGACTCCCAAAGGGGGTGAAAATAGACGCAGATATTCTTTGTCCAATCCGATCGATCCATGCTCTGAGGAAGGAATGAGCCGGAGCGTGTTCCGTGAGCTTTTGTTCCGCACTGCACGTGGGGTAATTAGGGATAGCGAAACGGAAAGTGCGACGGTCACCCCTCCTTGGTGTTCGGCATGTGTATAATTTGGAAAAGGTGGCAACACTAGAGCCGATGCATAGGTGGGTATATCTCGCTCGAATAAACAGCCACGCATGTTCACATGTTTGAATTACTGGGCACTTTCCTCACACTGCAATACGCTCGAAATAATCCGAAAATTTGAATTTACGTGGCCTCACCCTGTCAGATGCACAGTTAAAGGGGGCACTAAAATGTAAAAACCACACGCTCTCAAATGAAAGTTTGTGCTTCAATTAGCGGGATGCGAGCAAAACTAGTTCACACAGCGCTACCGTATAGAAGAAAAACGCAATGAAAACGCAACCGTCTTTGGTGCCAACGAATGGGATCCACAGGAGGCAAAGACTGGCGGCATCCAATGAGACAGCAGGAGAAGTGCACGCTTACCTATCATGTCCATATGGATTTATTTTTATTTATTTATTATTATTTGGAAATACTACTGGCCTCCGTCTAGAGGCCAAAGTAGGAGCAGTACAATTTAAGAAACAGGAGAATTCAAGCATTCAACGATCATTGAAAGAAACAAGTTTAGGTACAAATTGATCCACTAGTTTCAGATGAGACCACATCATCCGGTAAGCTATTCCAGTCGGTAATAGTGCGAGGGAAAAACCAAAACTGAAAAGCATCGATTCTGCAACCGTATGGCTTGGTATAATAGCTGCGCGTACTACATGTTGGCCGCCCGGCAGGTAACTCTGCGTATCGGCCAGTGTCAATGTTGATTTTTCCACTGATCATATTATACGAAATTTTTAATCCAGCTGCCTTGCGTCCACGATCCAGTGTTTCTAGTCCTGCTTTACCGTATAGGTCTGAAACAGAGCCGAGTTGCCTATACCCAGTGATGGCCACTAACTACTTCTACAGTAGTTTAACTATAACTACTAACTACTTCGTGACTGAGTAGTTTAACTAGTAGTTCAACTACTTTTCCGGGGAGTAGTTAAAACTACTCCTTTAACTACTGCAATGTAGTTTAACTACATCTATAACTACTTAACGTTATCCATCAACACCAATCCCTTGTAGTGTTCTTAGACACCTAAATATGAGTCACAAGCAATGATGAACTTTGGCTCAAGCCACTGCCACGATCGTCAAATACAAAGCTTGCGGCGGGATTCTTTCTGTGCCTACGCTGTAAACTAAGTTGCATAATTATTTCACAGCAAATGAGGCTTCACTGGACAACAGTGTTGCGGACTTAAATCCAGGAATTTGATTTAAATCCATCAAAGGGCTCGTCGATTTGATTTGGGATTTGGTTTACGAGGAAAATATGGCGACGATTTCGATTTGGATTGAATCACAATTTTGGCACATGATTTGGATTTGGATTGAATCAAGTTTTTTTCGACGGAATTGGTTGTGTATGTGATCAAGCTCCTGAAGGAAAATGGTTGGAATTTGACTGCTGCGAAATTTGACGTTGATGGGCGGGCTGATGCTTTGTCAGTCGTATCTGAGGCCGTCTCTGTAATTACGTTTTTACAAGACATTTGGCTGAATTGCATTTCACGTATGTTTACACATGATGCAATGCAACTCTTAATGATTAGCAGGTCTAAAAAATGTTTGGATTTGAGATGGCTTGCCTTGCATCCCGCCATCTCGGTTCCCAATGTCCTGCCAAAAGTTATGTTTCGTTTAAAAAGAAACACCATGATTTTTTTTTTTATTGCGTGAAGCAGTCTACGGACACTGTTTGTAGACTCCTTCAAGTTTAAGAGCTGGTTTGTCTGTCAGACATACCACCTCTAAGGCCTATAGCCATCTTCCCTTCCGAGCACTAAAGGTACGTCATGCAATACTCTCATACATAATCACATGGGTAATTCGATGTCTAATTCACAACGGTATCACAGCTTTCTATGATTTCTTAGAAATGGAACGCATTGGAGAAAGCACACCACTGGTGCTCTGAGCTCAGGCAATGTACGTTCGAGAAAAGGACTACCATACACGTATTTTGTCTGTTGGGGTAGGGTACTGCTCTCAAGCGGTGAATCACCCCAGGCCATAGTCATGATTTAGTTGTTGTTGTTGTTGTTGTCTGTTGACGTATTGGTCCTGAACTGCGACTGAATGTTGAGGTCATTTGTGTCCAGGAACAGGAATGTGAATGTTGGTTGCTCTTTTTCATAGTGGCTTGCTTATGGTCAACTTGGTGCCACCGCAGAACTCGTACCGCAAGAACGAATGACGGAATAGTCCTCTATTTAAGCGAGTGTAGAGTAAAGGATGATGTTGTTTCCCCTCTCTGCTATTGGATGTCCGCAGTGGCCCGCTACCGGCTGCTTTCGGAAGTAGCGAAACATATATTTGCGGTACCTGCAAGTTCTGGAGCAGTTGAACGAGTGCTCTCTGCAGCCAGCCTGATCAAGACCGCGAAAAGAAACAAGCTGCAGCCAGCTACATTGGAGCAGCTGGTCTTTCCAAACAAGAACCTGAGAGAACAAGACTGCTTACGCGTGTTGGGCGGATGTACTATTTAGTTTGTTATAACACACTGCGGTGTGCTGCACGTAGCCGTCACATTTAACACAACATAATTCCCGGCAGTTGGCTTTATCATATGTGCCGAGTAAGCGTATTTGACAAATATGTTACTCCGATTTCCACGCGAAAATAAAATGTCAGTGTCAACCTTGGCATCGCTATGTTGGCTGTTCATACTCTTCGCTGCAGGTGAGGTTTATAGGTGTTTATACCATGTCACGGTCTTATTCAGCGAATGCATGCAGTAATTGTACGACCTTGTAGACATGGTCAGCTGCATGCTACAGTTATTTCGGGAACTTTAGCCCCCGGATTCGTTGACGAATTTGATGAATCCTGATTTAAAACCGGATTTGATTTAGCACACCAAAAACAAATCCGGATTTAAAATGACTTGATTTGTCGCCTCATGTTTAAATCCGGACTTGATTTGGATTTGATTTGCGGTGTTCCGAAAAACATGGATTTGATTTAAATCCAATTTGACTCGTTAAATCCGCAACACTGCTGGACAAGCATTAAAAGTGAAGACTTAGTACACATGCACGACACAATTGCTCTGCACCTCCGTTCTCATCAAACAAGTAGCTCAAGGTAAAAGTCGGAACCACAATCCCGCCTTAAAGCTTGCGGCAAAATCGGAAGTAGTTTGCGCCTTCAGTAACCTAACTACTGTAGTTAACTACTTGAAATAGTAGTTTAACTAGTAGTTGCCACTACATTTCTGCAAGTAGTTGATAACTACTTTTTAACTACAACCTGGTAGTTTAACTAGTAGTTTAACTACATGTAGTTAACTACTGGCCATCACTGCCTATACCTGTTAAAAATAAATCTCAATGCTAATGAATCCGTAACAGGATTTGGAACGGGTTACGACCGTAGTGTTGTGTATATGCGCGGCATGATGCTCACTGCTGTGTGTCTCAATACCGATTGACTGAATCGTAGCCCACAGCAGTTCTCGCGAACGTTCCACTGACAACATTTGTCCTCGTATCCTTCGGACAGTGACGCCAGTTTGCCGTAATTTCGCGCGTATAAGCCACACCACAGATAAGCCGCAGGACGCATTTTTAGGAACGTTTTGAAATTTTTCTGGCGGATAAGCTGCACTGGCAAATAAGCCGCGGGCAATACGAGACAACTGATTTGTGCGACAAATGAGACCGTAAAGAAGGCCATAAACCAGTTGGCCCATACTCCTAGTCGGCATGGTGTACAACAAAGGAGGTCAGCTCTAGAGTTTTACAAATATCGGATTGTGCCCTTGTTGGGCGTTTTTCATGGATTGATGGGTCAGTGGTCTTCCAGTAGACGTGAATCACTGTCACCACTTTCGTTAAAGCTGCTTGTGGGAATGCACCAGGAAGATCTATCTACTCGAATGTGGACCCGTCCCTGTTCGTGCATCGGCGGGGCCGTGCTGGTCCAGAGACACTGTCGGCCTTTTCGTTAAAACCGACGTATGGGGAAGATGCCAGGAAAAAATAGTCATCAGATAAGCCGCGCCGGTGAATAAGCCGTGGAGCGTCCGTGAGAGAAAAAAATCGTGCATAAGCCGTGGCTAGTACATGTGAAATTACGGTACTTCGCAAAGTGCACTATTGCGTGCTATGTATCTCCATGGAGTGGTAAGCATGTACTGAAAGCACCGATGCACGAGTTGAAACGACGTTCACTGCATAGCGCCAACGCAAGAACGAGCCCGGTATAATCTCGATTGTAATTCCGTAACAGAATCAAAGTTTTGAATTGTGATAACAAGATCGGAAGTACAACGTGACATGTAACGTACGAGGGGCGTTCAAGTCAGACCGGGAATTTTCGTTTTTCACAAAAGTAAAATGAACTTGCAGGCGAGAAATTATGTTTTATTTTTCGACGTAATCTCCAGCTGCACTAATGCACTTGTCCCAGCGTTTCACGAGGGCTTGGATGCCAGCAGCGTAGAAATCCTTACTGGCGCGTAGCAGCCATGATCGGACCGCATTCTTGACCTCGTCGTCGCAGCTGAAGTGGCGGCCCCCAAGGAACGCCTTCAGTGGCCCGAAGAGATGGAAATCGCTTGGGGCGAGGTCTGGACTGTAAGGGGGATGTGGCAGCATCTCCCAGCCAAGTTCCTGTAAGGTGCGTGTCGTGAGATGCGCGTTATGCGGGCGTGCATTGTCCTGTAGGAGGAGGACTCCTTTGGTGATGAGACACTTTTGCTTCAGCACCTTATGCACACCCCTGAGAACCTGGCAGTAATATGCACTATTGATGGTGGTACCACTGGGCAGAAAATCAACATGAACAACGCCAGCCTTGTCCCAGAAAACCGTGGAAAAACGTTGGATGTTCTCAGGAACTCTGACACTGGGCTGTTAGCCGCCCAGGCAGGGATCGTCCTGCATTGATGTACGACCGTCTCGGAACCGTTTGCACCACTCAAACGCTCTGCTGCGGCTAAGTGTATCGTGGCCATACTGAGCCTGAAGTCTTCTTTGAATTTCAGATGGCCTTACGCCTTTCATTCACGAGAAACTTCATTACAATTCGCTGTTCGATGTGCGCGCTCACCTCGTTGTCGGCCAGCTTGTCCAGCAAGTGTCTTCTGTTTTGCACAAACTTTGGACCACCACGTGGTGAACGCGGAGGCCTGTCGCGTGTGAAAATGACGAAAAAGAAGTAGCGCGAGCCACTTGTACACTCAGGAGTCAGAAAGTCCCGGTTTGACTTGAACACCCCTCGTAATTTGAAGTCAACTTATTTTTGCATTTTAGAGCCCCTTTAATAATTATGGGTTTTTGTTGTTGTCTCGCAGTCGTAGAGTGACACATTTAACAGAAGAGTGGGAGGCGTGCCAAATTTTAAACTGACTTTTGAAAACTGTACCATTCATAGTATAAAGGTGGGGAAACCACACGAGGAGGAAGTGGCTCTGGTAATACCGTAATGTCACGCGTATAAGCCACACCGCAGATAAGCCGCAGGACGCATTTTTAGGAAAGCTTTGAAAAATTTCTGGCAGATAAGCCGCACTCGCAGGTAAGCCGCAGACAATACGAGACGACTGATTTGTGCAACAAAGGAGACCATAGAGAAGGCCAAAACCCTGTGGTCCATACTCCGGGGTCAGCTCTAGAGTTCTACCAAGATCGGATTGTGCCCTTGTTGTGCGTTTTCCATGGATTGATGGGTCAGTGGTCAGTGGATCAGTTCGTGAGAACAAGGCCGGAGCCTGGAGAACTGCTGAAGGCCAGACCGAGGATTACGGATGGGTTGCTGACACAGTTCCCGCAAGAGGTTATGCATAGGGTCTCTCTCAAAAGCCTTCTGTGAGGGTCCACTTCAGGAGCCTTTACAATTGTTTCATCCCATAGACGGAAGCAATCAGAGCAGTCCTCCAAATGCTTGGCAATTTCGGAGTTTGAAGCTTTATTTTTTACTTGTAATGAATGCTCTCTGAAGCGATCATTTAAGCAACGTTTTGTCTGGCTAATATAACAGAAACCACAAGTTAGGGGGATCTGATACACAGCGTTTGAAGAACAGGGGACGAATTTGTTCCAGTGATTCTTGCAGGTAGCTTCAGGATTCGCAAAAGGTGTGAGGCGATCAAGACGGACGTTGTTCTTGAAAACAAGGTTGATTTGAAATTTCTTCGCAACGGCCAACAAGTTGTGAGACACTTTGTGGAACTAAGGTAATACCACACGTTTGGAGACAGAAGGCTTAGTTTCAGGCGAACGAGGAAGCAGGTGTTTAAGAAAGCATTTAGCACCTAGTAGCATATGTTGGGGGTAACCAGCATCATTCAAACGGAGAAGCTAACTCTCAGCAGAGGGAAGATTATGATGATTCTTGTATGTGAAGTAAAATTTTCAGCTGTGTTTGAGACTTCGTGTTGTGTCTGTCCTTCCGTGTTCCCTAGTCTCGGGGCTTTTACGTCATGCATGGGCATGGCTGTTGAAAACACGATCTTGGTAGGCTGACTCGTAATTGTTACATCACGTTGACGAACGTGCAGCCTTTCTGTATCTAGATTCCATTGGTCAGACTAAGGAATAGAAAAAAAGGAAGTCAGTGTCACTTTTATTAGCAAGAATATGTCTGCACCCTTGATGTCCGACTCCTACTAGTATTTCAGGAGCAAGAGAAAGAAACGGTATGCTCCCTATTAAGGACCAGCCCAGAGGAACTGGTGATCGAGCATCTTCAGGTCCCATTTCTACAGATGCACAGTTCAAGGTCGACGCAACAACAGCTGAACTGCAGTTCGACAACACAGCACTGGTCACCACGAACTGTCGACCTACGGAACAACCTCTCGAGCAGAGTAAGACTCGAGAGGCAGGAAGATTAGGCCAGGAGAAAGAAAGACCGTATAAGTGCAACGTTTGTTCAACTACGCGCATCGAGACCAACTGCTTGAAAGTCCACCCAAAAAGTGACAACACAAAGACATTTGCACGTGACGCATGTTCCGAGACATTCCACGACCAGGCAACCCTGCGAGAGCATGCAAACCATCACACAGACGAAGGGTTGCAGAAGTGCAGGGCGTGTGCACTTGCAGGCGTGTCTAGCTCACGCAACGGCAATCTCAGCACTGCAGAGTTCAGCCTGAGCAGGAGACTGCGGTGTCACAGGCAAATACGCACCCTCAAGGAACCATATAAATGCAATATCTGTCCTGCACATTTCAGCGATAGTGCAAAGCTGCGGAATCACGCGCGAATACATACAGGCGAGAAGCCGTAGAGTGCAACCTCTGTCCTGCAGAGTTCAGCCAGAGTGGACACTTGTCGCGTCACAAGCGAACGCACACGGGCGAGAAGCCCTACAAGTGCGATCTCTGCCCTGCAGCGTTCAAAGAGAGCACCAAGCTGCGGAATCACAGGAGAAGACACACGGGTGAGGAGCCGTACAAGTGCGATCTCTGTCCTGCAGCATTCACCGATAGCACGAAGCTGCGGAATCACAGGCGAACACACACGGGCGAGAAGCCATACAAGTGTGATCTCTGCCCTGCAGCGTTCAGAGAGAGCACCAAGCTGCGGATTCACAGGAGAACACACACGGGTGAGGAGCCGTACAAGTGCGATCTCTGTCCTGCAGCATTCACCGATAGCACGAAACTGCGGAATCACAGGCGAATACACACGGGCGAGAAGCCATACAAGTGCGATCTCTGCCCTGCAGCGTTCAGAGAGAGCACGAAACTGCGGAATCACAAGCAGAGACACACGGCCAAGAAACCCTACAAATGTGATCTCTGTCCTGCAGAGTTCAGGCATAGCACAGGCCTGTCACGTCACAAGCTGACGCACACGGGCGAAAAGCCATAAAAGTGCGATACCTGTCCTGCAGAGTTCAGCGCCAGCTCAAAGCTGTGAAATCACAAGCGAACACACACGGGCGAGAGGCCCTACGAGTGCAATCTCTGCCATGCAGAGTTCAGACATAGCACAAGCCTGTCAAATCACAAGCGAGAACGCATGGGCGAGAGGCCGTACAAGTGCAGTCTCTGTCCTGCGGCGTTCAGCGACAGCAAGAGGCTGTGGAATCACAAGAGAAGACACATGGACGAGATGCCATACAAGTGCAATCTCTGTCCTGCAATGTTCAATAATGGCACAAGTCTGTCATGTCACAATCAAACACACACACGTGAGAAGCCATACAAGTGCAATCTCTGTCCTAGAGCGTTCAGCGTGAGAGCGAACCCTTCGCGCCACAGCGAGCGCACACAGGTGTGAAGCCCTACAAGTGCAATCTCTGTCCTGCAGTATTCAGCTGGAGCACGAACCTGTCACGTCACAAGCGGACACACACAGGCAAGCAGTCGTGAGGCTGTCTTCTGTTCCGCGGAGTTCACTCACGGCACGCGCTTGCGATGCCACAAGCAGACCTAGTGATTGCACAACTGACGAGCAAGATTAGATATGTCTATTACTAGATACGTTCGCCACTTCTTTTTTTTTCAAATTCCTGTCTGTGAGTTACTCATGATGGCCTAACAAATCTGGTATTTAAAGTGCGTGTCAACAATAAACGTTTCAGTTGAGTGTACACAGTCCTGTTGTCTTCTTCGTTTTGTGTGTGTGTGTGTGTCTCTTGCTCTGTTTACGTTTGGTACTGTCACAGGCAGACACACACGAGCAAGAAGTCCTTCAAGTACTCTGTGAAGTTCATCCATAATATGCAGCTCCAACATCACAAGCGGATATACACAGTCTGGAAATGAACATATGTAACGTGTAATATGTTCTTCAGAGCGCTACGCTGCAGAATCATAAGTGAACCCACACAATGATCGGGGAGCCCTTCAAGTGCAATGACTACCCTGCGGAGCTCAGCCACATCAATGGAACAGGGGCATAACAAGCAGACGCACACGAGCGTGAAGGCATAGAAGAGCATTCTTTGTTCTGCAAACCTGAGGCAGAACGCTATAAGCGGACATACATGGGTGTGAAGCCATACAGATGCAACCTCCATGCTGCAGGAACACATACAGCTCCGACTACGAGCAGCTAGGGCTAACACGAGCACGGGCTAGTTCAGCCAGAGCACTGACCTGTGGTTTGACATGTAGCCAAGACATGCTTTGGATAGAAAATGTACAAGTGCAGGGGCCACGTACACTTCAAAGACCATCCAAGTACCCCTTTAATTTTTGTCGCACGTCCTTAACGCAGAAGGCCTGTAATGCACAGTGAGAAAAAGGCTGTACGGAGCATAGGTGGGGAAGTTACTTTTATTTTGTAGTGCACTAACGTTACTCATTACTTTTTTCAAAAAGTAACGCATTACGTTATTCACTACTGTTGCGGTAGTAGGTAATGTGTTATTAACGCCGTTACTTCTGATAAGTAGTGCTGTTACTGTTGCATTACTTCACTGTTTTTCTTTACAACATGTTCCATTTTTGGTTGAGTCACATAAGTACATTCCGCAAATCAATACAAGCAATGTTAGGCACAAACAAAGGTCTCGCATGAACACAACTTACATTTACGATTTATCGCAACACAGTAGTTGATGTTCAAAATTTTCATCTGTGAGCTTCGCCCGTTTGGCTGAGAGGACGCCTAATGACCAGCGAGTGCTCCTTGTCAAGGTTGATAGAGACGGTGACCTTTTATCTCACACAGTACAAATCCAAACAGCCAATCCCTTGGTACTTTGTTACTTGTTCAGAGCGTAGAGGCTATTTTTCTGTCGCTTTTGCTCCATTCATCCGAAAAATACCAAAGGGAGTGAAAAATCGAGGTGGTAAACATAGGTGACATCTCAACCAGGGTTGGTCAATAATCCTTCTTTTGCGTTCTTCACGTTGTGACCTGCTTGTCATAGTTGAGAATGAATAGAAAATATCAGAGATTTTCTCGGATTTTGCAGGCACGGTCCTCCCTCAAGCTTTCAAGTTTAGACGATGAAGCAATATTCCCGAACGCGCAGTAATGCATGACGCCGTTACGCGTTAGTAAAAAATGTAACGCGTTACTATATTTCACTACTCGAACGTAACGCGTTACTCCCCACCTATGGTACGGACACAGTCCGTATCCCACTGTATTTTATTTCTGTTGTCTGTTGGGACCACGGAGAAATCCTCAAAACCGATTTACCATGTGGAGTATGAACCGAGGTGAATGCTGCCGACCTGACCGTTGCCGGCGAGACAATAAAGAAACTATACAAAGTGTTTCATGAGAGGATGTTACTGAGATCCTAAAAATATCATGGAAATACACTCATACTGACATTGGCCATAGATTGCGGCCGTTTACGTTATTAATGCTACGCATTAATTGAACTAGGTTGCGTAATTAAGTACTAAATGGCACTAAACATTGGCACTAAAAACATTGCCAAACAAATGCGGCATTTCTCTTCCTGAATTCAGAAGCCTGCGGCCGTTACACACTATTACCAAAATTATATTTTTTGCAAGATTTCTACAAAAATTTGGCAGCCAAAAAATTACCTCTGGGTGAAGCGTGCTCGCTTTATTTGCATACTGTCTGCTCCGTCCAGGTGCCCTCCCCCTTGTGCGAGAGGACAATAAACTATGCCACAATGAAACATTTCACCTTTATCAACGTACCAGCACAAGCCACCGATGATGGCGGAATGCACGACAGGGGCTGCGATCGGAACAAAATGATCGATGCGATGATCGGTGCAGCGACATATGCTGCTCCCCCACACATGACAAGTGGTGTACAACAGCACGGCTCAAGCATGTGTAAGCGGCACGTGAACTGCGAAGGAAGAACCAAGAAACAAGGCACGCTTTTTCTGTGATGTGCTGTTTTTACTGGGGAAAGGATTTTTCCCTAGGAAAGGAAAGGAAAAGAACCCTTGAGCTATCAACCATCGGCCAGTGGTCGGTGTTTGGTCGGCAGGCGACTTCGGCCACTGCACCTTGGACCAACGTTGGTCCCCAGATAACACAAAATGATCCGAGGAATGTCTCTGGGACGTCCCCCTGCATATGTTGTGGACGTTCGACCGTTGTGCGAATTTGGTTCAGTGCAAGTCCAAAACGCGTCTATATGAAACTCCTTTTCATGCTATAGGGACGTCCATTGGGATCTCTATTGGACTTTCATATTGGACTTACTGGAACATGATGCATTCACTGGAAGAGGGCCTCCCTGCGCAGCATGTCAGTACTGCAGAGGCTGTGCCCCCATACGGCTGTGTTCCCTATGTAAAAACTTCTTCTCCTGGATGGTGCTGCGCCGCAAAGCACGAGATTTCCTTAAGACCGCCCCCCCCCCCACGACGAACCCTTAAATCCGCCCCTGTCAGGACACGTGCTGATCGATGCTGTTTGAGAGGAGCCTTGTTGAAGAGAAAACTGTCACCAAACAACAGAAAATGTTCACTTGCTCTGACGTAATCAACGCTCGTCCATTGCGTGGTGCAAGGTACACATTTACTGGTTGCCCACTTCCGGTTGTTCATTTCCCGTCTATGCTTGACTTCTGGTTGTCCGCCCCCCAGTCTATACCTGACTTCTGGTTCGATACTCTCGATTACTATATGCAAGTTTATTTAATTAACCCTTAATTAGACTTAATTACTTTCAAGTACCCTTTAATTACGGACAGTAACTGCAGGATATGTGAGGTAACCTTGAATTTAATTTAGTTCCCTTTAATTATGTTTACTTGCATTATTAATTGCTCCCAATTCCCCTTTAGTTGATGGTCATTACCTTTAATCACATCGGATTACCTTCGATAATCTTTAATTTTATTTCATATTTATATTAATTACATATATATTACATTCATTGCCTTTAAACTCAACTTTGCTTTCCTTGCCTTTAATTACATACTTCTGACAACATTCAGTTATCCTTACATCTTACTGTTAATTGCATTCGACTACCCCGATTTCAAATCATTTACCCCCATTTACATTTACCCTCTGCCTCAGTGAGGCTTCACCATCTCACACACACGCATACATACATACAGCTTTTTCCATTTTGACACTCCTAGTGCTAGCACATTAAAAACAAGTGAGACCACGAAATATAGAAAGTTGGGCGGGTCGTATAGAAAATAAACGAGTCATGCACCCTGTTTTTCGAAGCTGACACAGTTGGTGAACAGACAACACGGAGAAAGAAAAGGCAGACGAACAAAACACATCTCCATACAAAAGCAGGGCAAAAGGCAGAATCCACAAAGTGGTTTGTAATTCTTCTGCAAGAGCATGCGAACGAGAGGAACAGAAGAGATCTTTCTTTAAGGCTGCCGAGGAGAGTGCAGGCAAGAGGGGTCGCTGATAGCGCCAGAGGAGTGCAAAGTTAAGGATGTCGAATCTTTTTCGAACCACGAAGTTCGATAATAGTTCGGTGAACCTCCGCCTTAACGAATTTCATTTTTGTGCGGTATTGTGCCTTAGTTTGGTGAGAAATGTTCTGCTTACGTTATTAGTCGACTACCAAACTGTCTAAGGTCTCAATGTCTGATTTCTGCAATTTCAGGGACAAAAGTAAGCAGTGGTGGGCTTCGTATTAAGGATGAGCCCAGTGACGCTTGTGATGAAGCATCTTCGGGTTGCACTTCTTCAAATGCGCAGTTCGAGATCAGCACAACCACAGTTGAAACACGATTCGAAACCCCTGCACCGATCACTACCGACAATCGACCTACTGAGCGACCCTCAGACCAGAGCGAGACTCGAGAGGCAAGCAAACGAGAGAAAGACAGGCCCTATAAGTGCAACTTTTGTTTGGCTACATGTGTTGATACTGGCCATTTGGAAGCTCATCAGAAAACTCATAGAACGAAGACATTTACCTGCGACACATGTTCTGCGACATTCCGTCATGCATCAACTCTGCGGGTGCATGCAGAACATCACAGGGGAGAAGGGTCGCGCAAGTCCAAGGTATGTGCACTTGCATGCACATTGAGCGCGTACAAGCACAATCTCTGTCCAGCACGGTCCAGCCACAGTATGTGCCTGCGGCATCACAAGCACACACATATGGACAAGAAGCCCTACAAGTGTGATCTCTCTACTGCAGAATTCAGCTCAAGCGCAAACCTGTCGTGCCACAAGCGGGGACACACAGGCGAGAAGCCCTACAAGTGTGATGTCTGCCCTGCGGAGTTCAGGCAGAGAGGGCACCTACAGGGTCACAAGCGGATACACACTGGCGAGAAGCCACACAAGTGCGATATCTGTCCTGCACAGTTCAGGCATAAGACGAGCCTGTCATATCACAAGCTAAAACATACAGGCGAGAGGCCCCATAAGTGCAATCTCTGTCCTGCACAGTTCAGCCAAACCTCAAGCCTGTTGCGCCACAAGCAAAAGCACACAGGCAAGAAGCCATACAAGTGCAATCTCTGTCCGGCGGAGTTCAGACATGGCTCGAACCTGTCACGTCATAAGCGAACGCACACGGGCGAGAAGCCATACAAGTGTGACCTCTGTCCTGCAGAGTTCAATGAGAGCATAACGCTGCGGAATCACAAGCGAACACATACAGGTGAGAAGCCCTATAAGTGCAGTGTCTGTCCTGCAGAGTTCACACATGGCGCACACCTGTCACGTCATAAGCGAACACACACGGGCGAGAAGCCATACAGGTGCGATCTCTGTCCTGCAGAGTTCAGCAGGAGCATGAACCTCTCTCATCACAAGCGAACACACACAGGCGATAAGCCCTACAAGTGCAATCTCTGTCCTGCAGAGTTCAGCCTTGGCACAACCCTGTCACGTCATAGGCGAACACACACAGGCGAGAAGCCATACAGGTGCGATCTCTGCCCTGCAGCGTTCTGTGATAGAAGTTCTCTGCGGTATCACAAGCAAACACACACGGGTGAGAAGCCATACAAGTGCAATCTCTGTCCTGCAGAGTTCAGAAGAAGCACGGACCTCTCTCGTCACAAGCAAACACACACAGGCGTAAAGTCCTACAAGTGCAATCTCTGTCCTGCAGAATTCAGCCTTGGCACAACGCTGTCACGTCATAGGCGAACACACACAGGCGAGAAGCCGTACAGGTGCGATCTCTGCCCTGCAGCGTTCTGTGATAGCAGGGCTCTGCGGAATCACAAGCAAAAACACATGGGAGAGATGCCATAAAAGTTCAACCTCTGTCCTGCAGAGTTCAGCAAGAGCACGGACCTGTCATGTCACAAGCAAACACACACAGGCGAGAAGCCATACAAGTGCAATCTCTGTCCTAGCGGTCTGCTGTCACGAGCGCACACACAAAAAAGTGACCTCTGTCCTGCAGCGTTCACTCACAGCACGAACCTACGATGCTACAGGCAGCCCTGGTGATTGCACTATAGTGATAAGCAGGATTAGATATGTTATTTTGTTACTTCTGTGCTGTGTAGTTCAGCCGGAGCTCGAGTTCTATCACGAGCAAAAACACGTGGACAAGAAGCCCTATAGCTGCGATCTTTGTACTGCAGAGTTCACCCAGAACGCTAGCCTGTCGTGCCACAGCCAGGGACACACAGGTGAGGAGCCCTACAAGTGTGATCTCTGTCCTGCAGAGTTTGGCAATAACACAAAACCTGAAGTATCACAAGCTACAGTACACGCAGGAGAGAAGTCCTGCAGACTTCATGGACAGCAGGAACTTTAAGAACCACAAGCAGACACACGTGAGCGAAGGGCCCTGCAACTGTGACCTCTGTACTGCAAAGTTCAGCTCTAGGAACAGCCTGCTGCACCACAAGTGGACGCACACGGGCGGGGAGATATACAGAACATTCCTGTTCCATGAACTCGAGGCAGATCACAGACCTGCAGCATTGCCATGAGCGGACCTGCATGGGCACGAAAAATGTACCCTCTGTCCTGCAGAGTTCAGCCACAGTGCAAACACACACCAGCCGGGAATCACAAGTTCACAGAGTTCCACAGAGTAGCACAAATATTGTGCAGGTAGGTACGGCACAACACACGGTACAAATGTCACAGAGATAGGCATGACACACTTGAAATAGACTGTACAAGTGCAGATGTCACATACACATGAAAGAGGGCGTCCAAGTGTCAGTTCTGTTCTATTTCAGTTGTTGTCCTGGTGACATAAAGGAGCACGGCTGTACACATGCTATCTGTATGCCGTTGCATGTTATTTCTGTTGGATGCTTGTTCTGGTACTCGAACGCATGAACGGACCAAGGTTAGAGAGAGTTGAATTGGTGCTGGACTGGGCAGTGATGCATGTGAAATCTGAAATAGTGTACCCAGTGCCAAGGAACAAATAACCACGGAAAGGACATCATCACGCAGGCTGTGTACTGCCAACCAAGGTTTATTTCCTTTATTTCCATGCGCAGAATTCCTATTCCCGTTTGATTATTCTTGTGACAAACGCACCTCTGCTAAACCGATGAAATAAACAAATAAATCAACCTGAAGAAATAAAAAAAAATCTGCAAGACGAACTTGCAGCCAACTTACCACTATGCAACCAAACCAACTTGTAACCAGAATCCCGGGAATTACCTTTTCTTTCACGAGCATAGATTGAGAAGTTACCCATCAAAAAGGAACTCGTTACGAGTTAAGGTACCGTGTGAAAAATGTAAGTTAGTAACAAAGTTCTTCGGCCTGAAATGTAACTCGCAGTTACGGAGTTACTTATAGAAAAGAACGAGCTACTTCCAAGTTACTTCGGACATAAAATAGCATTACGCAGATGCAGCACGCGTGAACAGTTGAGGGCCTTGAGTTGCGTGCGGAGGAGTGCAACACGCTTAGATCGATTTTGCATATGTTCCACAGTTGGAACGCTTTGCATCTTACTCCCTGTGGGCGCACAGTGGTTCAGCTTCATTTTAATGCAGTGGTTCTTACTTCCTCAATAGAATACTGTCATTGATTCAATGTCACGTTTTATGGCATAAAATGGCATTAAAGGACTCGAGGGAAAGCGAGAAAATAAGTGGACGTGAGTGAAAAGCGAATCAAGTAACTTGGAACTTAGCTTTAGTTACTTTGGCAAAGTTACCCAACAGACAAAGGAGTTCCTGTGAAAGTTACCACGGCACAAAAGTTCCGAGTTAAATTACGAGCTACCAAAAAAAAAAAAAGAATGGAACGTAGTTACAGTGACGAGTTACCTCGAGCTCTGGTCACTAGCATACGTCGTGGAATGCATTACAATTTGCCAATGACATCTCAGGAGTGATCATTGGGAGACACTCATGTTGGGTACTAGAGATTAAAAGTTTGGAAAGATGATGATCGTGGGCGGCTATACACTTCAGCAACTCACGGCTCCTCATCACACGTGTGATGTGCTGCGACACTTCCTTGTGTACTGTGTTGTGTTGTGTTAAGGTTCAGCCACTTCAGCATCTGGACCACCGGAAAGCGAAGGAGAAAAACCGTTTGTGCTGCGTGCAGTCATGGTATTATACTAGCAGGTGTTTGGGTGAGGTATACCTTTGTGAATAATTTGTGACTGGTAGAGGTACAAATCTTGTTACGAGAACAATTGAAATGATTAAATTACATCCACAACTTGACTTGCGTTAAAGGGGCACAAAACAGGTCGAGGAACATTCTCCAATTATTATGCCCAATGAAAGAACATAGCTCACGATATCCAAATATGAAATTCTTTTGCTACTAGCGAGCGTATTTAACACGAAACAATGCCATTCAAAGTGCATAATCCGCGCGAGTCTCTCCTTATCCTTGGAACCGAGTCACGTCATTATATTCCAGCGTATAGCAACACCGAATTCTAGGCGCTGGAAGTGGGGGAGTTTTCGCTCTCCTAGCCAATGACGGACCCCACTGAGACAAGCTGCAGCTCGCGAGGGAACCGGTTGTGGGGACATCGCGGTGACCTCGCGGAGCAATACAGCATCGGAAACATAGTGCGCACGTGAAATATAATATTGAGGGGTTTTGGTACGGCTTGAACTGGCTGTCTTGGATTTGACAAGTGGGAATGTGTTTAGAGTTGACCTTACCTCTCGATATTACAACAAAATTGATGTATAGGCGTCCCACATTCTAAATGGCTGATGATGCGCGACGTCAAAATGACGTGTCGCTATTGTCGCCAGGAGATCGCAGGGCGGAGCATAAGGGCGAAAGAGTGCATTGCATATTCAGTCGGTTTGGCGTCATTATTTACTTTTTTGCGACAACAATTTTTTGAAAACGTTCACCGTCGGCAACGTATCACGATACATTCAAAAACAGTGCGCCTTGTATACCTGTTTATTGCCCCTTTAATTCTTATAGAGGGTGTTTCCGCTAAATCCCCGTGCGAAATTCTCGAACGGATGCACCAGTCGAAGGACTTCCTTTTTTGCAAATATCTGTCGGATATCACCGTACCAACAAGCTGCGGACCGTGTGAATGAATGGGAGGAGCTCTAATTTAAGTAGAAATTCAAATGAGCTTACTGAAAAAACACGGGTACTACCCCTTTTGAGTTCTTCTGTGAACACCTTTTAGTGAAGATTCTGCCACCGAAGCGGGTCATTTCTGGAGTAATTAATTAGTTTCGGTTTACTTGTTTTTGTTCCGGCGAAGCGGAATGGGACGGAATTCATAGGTGTAATTCATTCGGGGATGAGGGGGTGGAAGAGCGTCCTTCCGCGCTTCACCGTGCTACCAGCCGCGCCAAAAATATGTTAACCGAAACCAATTAATTACTGCTGCAAATGACCGGTGACGCGCGTTACTGCTGTGTCTTCACGTCTCTCAGAACAATGGTAAGAATCATATCTACTGAACTGAAGTAATTTAACCGTATGCTCCAGCAAACAGTCATAGCCGTCATAGCAGACGACGTGTGGGCATCATGAGCTACGATAATTTCGTTTTATTTTCTTTTTCTGTTACGCGCAAGAGGCTAACACACATTCAATTGTATCGATAGTTAGATAGTTTAAAATGCTTTCCATACACCGGGCGCATTGCTTTCCAACACCACAGGCGCATATGTCGATATAGGCGGCAGATATAGACGCGCATTTCCGGAGCCGGGAGAGGAGAGACGTCGAGCCAAAAAAGCTGCCATGCCGAACTTCTCTCGCCACGTCGGCGAGAGCTGCCGAGAACGACAGCTGGCGACCAATTAAGTGACACAGAAAGGCCACGCCTCCTGATTTTTCGTCTGCTTGGGACGACGGAATGCCACTGTGGTGGGAGCAGGAAAATCGTGCGCTGATGGGGCGGCGGAAATGTGCCTCTACTTCCGCCGGGGGAGGAGGAGGAGGAGTGTCGTTGGGAGGAACCCGAGAGGTCTGCCTGCCTGATTAGGCGGCATGTTTCTCGGGAAGGGAAAGGTGGTGGAGAGGAGGAGAGAGGGTGAAGTGGAAGATGGTGGGGGGAGGATAGCTGGGGGAGGATAGCGTCCGTGGGCCGACTTCAGGGGAACTGTGCCGGCATACGCCTATTACACACCCCAGACCGCACAGCCGGCCCGCGGATTCGAACCGCGGACCTCCCAGTCTGCAAGCGCACGCGTTACCGCTGCGCCACCGGAGCTGGTAATACTTCCGCCGCGCGCTCACGACACAAGCGTTTGCCGGGAGGAATGCACCCCCACCCGATTGGACATTGAGTCATGCTCAACCTCAAACCTCATTGGAGAAAATCGCCGGCAGCGTCGTCTGCTGCATGGTCTGCAGCTCTCCCGCTTGTTTGTGTGATTGGTGTGTGAAGCACGTGGCTGCAGGATTGTGTCAAAATTTTCGAGTGTAGGAATGGGGAAAAGGATGCTCGAGTCGCAAAAGTCATGCAGGATAGGGAGTTACTGCTTCGCTTCCATGGGTGTAACGCGAGAGGAAGGAAGCGCTGGTGCACGAGTGAAGGTGCAGGAACAGCACACAAGACATAGTGTTGACCGACGCTGTTTTCAGCTGTCATCCAACGAAAATGCAAGGATTGCAGGTATGGTGTGCTGCAGTGACAGATTATATTTCATATTATAAAATGGTCTGACCATTTAGGTTACACCCGATGCCACCCTGTCCATCAACAATTAATTCGCGCGAATAACAATAATTTATTCTGCGACGATGGACAATGACGTGTGTTTATTCCTGTACCCTTTTTGCATGCTTTGGAAGGATTTGGTGTTAAAGCTTTCCTCAGGAAATTTAAAATTTTCCTGCATTTGGGGGACAAGGACTGGGTGCTATCTTTGAACCCACAATTCGGGGTAAAATGGGACGCTACTCACAGGTTTGGGCATCGTTGGTAATTTTTGTCCAGCCACCATTGGCATTTGTCCAGCAGGTTGCTTGGAATCAAAAGTGTAAAAGTATTATATAAGTATTCTTCAGTCTCCCACACCTTACTATTCCTTTGATATGAAGTTTACATCACATGTGTTTATACACATGCGACTAAACAGTGTGCACTCAAAAAGGGTACAGGAATAAACACACTTTATTCTCCATCGTCTCACAATAAATTATCGTTATTCGCAGAAAGTAATTGTTGATGGACAGGGTGGCATCGGCTGAAAGGTAGGTGTCAGACCCTATGTACGTGTTATTTTATAATATGAAATACACTGTGTCACTGCAGCACACTATATCTGTAGTCCTTGCTTTTCGTTGGGTGACAGCTGAAAACAGTGTGGGTCCGTTTGCGTGCTCACATTCCCCGCCACCCGCTACTCAGGAAAATTCGATACCGCCCTGGAAGCGACTTCTATCGAGTAGCGCAGAGGACACGCCAGACTCTCACTGGCTTCATAACTAAGGACACTATACCGCCGGAAGCCCCCTGGTCTCTCCCGGTACCGCCCACGTCTGTACGCCTCCCAAACCTTCTGCAAAGAAGAGATCAGGTCCCCCCTCAAGTCCTCCGAGCCCATTTTCATGCTCTGGTAGACGAGAAGTTTTCTACGTTTACGGCAGCATATACTGATGGCGCATCCCGAAACAACAAGTCCGCCTCAGCCTTCGTCATTCCATCCGAAGGCGTCGTGCACGGAAGACGCCTTTCACATCCAACCTCCTCCACAGCTGCGGAACTCTATGCCATCCTTTTCTTTCTACAACACATCGCTGATTTTCCACCCCGGGAATGGGCAGTCTTTACAGACTCCAAATCTGCACTTCAAGCAATTGAAACTTCCGGCATACGAGGCCCATCCGCACCCCTAGTCACCGACGTGTTAATGGCTTACCACACTATCTACGCCGCAGGCCACAGGCTAGTTCTCCAGTGGGTTCCAGCCCATTGTGGTGTCGTGGGGAACGAGCAGGCCGACAGCGCCGCAGAAGCAGCACTCTCGTCTCGGAACCGGACCCGTATTGTTCTGCTCAGAGGAGACCGCCGTTCAATTCTGCGACGTCTAGTGACACCCCTGGCTTCCCGCCAACGGACAACCGACATTCTTCCCCCCTCTATGTTGAACAGAGTTGATCCCATGCTCGCTTTCCGCATGCCACGAAACACATCTCGTCAGGATGCTGCATTAATCCACCGCATGCGCCTCGATGTGGCCTTTACAGCTCAGTGGCGTTACCGCTTGAGACAAATTGATTCTCCCACCTGTTGCCACTGTGGTGCTCTTGAGGATCTGGAGCACATTCTTCTTCATTGCCCTCACTACGAACCTTCCCGAATCACACTCTCCGCGTCTCTTCGTCAGCTGGACTCTCGCCCTTTCTCCCTACCGAAATTGCTTGGTCCCTGGCCCAATCCAGCCCAGCAACGCTCTGCGCTCAAAGCTCTTCTGACATTTCTGGACACCATCGGACTTCGATCGTTATTGTAAAGGGGCTCGTTATTTTATTCCCCCCATTCCACCAAGCACTGGGGTAGAGTATCGCCTGTTGCGATGAAACTCCCCACTCTCCAAGGCCGAAAATAAAGTTGTTGTTGTTGTTCAGTGTGGGTCAACACTATGTCTTGTGTACTGTTCCCGCACCTTCATTCGTGCACCAGCGGTTCCTTCCTCTCGTGTTACACCCATGGAAGCGAAGCAGTGACTCCTAATCCTGCATGACTTTTGCGACTTGAGCACCCTTTTCCCCGCTCCTACACTGGAAAACTTCGACATAATCCTGAAACAACGTGGTTCACACACAAATTACACAAACAAGCGGGACGCGGAGCTAAACAGACAGCGTACCATGCAGCAGACGACGCTGCCGGCGATTTTTTCCAATGAGGTTTGAGCATGACGTCATACACAATGTCCAATCGGGTGGAGGTGCATTCCTCCCGGCAAACGCTGGTCTCACGACGCCGCGTCGGGCGCCGCGTCCCTGCGGGCGCCACATCGCGGGCTAAAGGGGTAAAAAGAATCCCTCCGCCACAGAGCATCGTAAATCCAACACCCTATCCTAGATTCCCTTTCCTGACAGGTTCCTTTCCCACTGTTGAAGTCCTTGAAACAGCTCTTCTTTTGGGAGATTAGGTAAGGGAACGACAAAAGCGTCTGCTGTTTGGGATAATGGACCTTTTTCAGGTGGACGTGCTACGCATGCGCGAGCTGCGCCGTGCCGCCGCCATCATCTTTGGTGGCTCTCGGTGGTCAGAATAGCATGGCCGCGCGCCCTTGGTTCGCATATTCCGTGCGAAAAATACCTCGATGATGCGCTGCCGTTGGCTGTACAAGTGCATGTAGTTCTTAATTGCCTATTTTCAGCCTTCGTATCTTCAGCTTCATGGGATCTTTGTGCTCGTTAACCATATAAAAGCCATTCTTGTACCGCTGAAATGGCACACACCCTGCCTGCCTTGTAAAAGTATGCTAGGCGTTCATGGACCTCGTTCCACATTTCTTTGCCGTTATCTTAAGGAACATGTGCCGTGTGTAATCCGCTTGCCCACAAACACATTTCTCATGCTAACCCACTTATTTAACGTCCAAAAAGCGGTCCAAGAGACAGGGTTGTTCACCCTAGCCCGTTCGACAACTTGATAGGTTTTTCTGCTCTAACGCATAGTGACTAAACATGTCATATATGTTTTTCACCCCTAATCCCCAACACTTTGGATGTCAAATAATAGACATTTTTATAAATAAATCAAATACCTATGACAATAAAAAATCTATGACATTTTTGGATGATTTATTCGCCTCCAATATGGACAAACTTTAGCAATGTATTATTAATGTTTATATTTAGCTGACCATTGTATAGGAGAAAGAAGAGTTTTGGTTTATTTACTTTGTGCCTATGTTCCAGTGAATCTAAATTTGGTTATTCCAACGTACATATTACCGAAGAAGTCCTTCGAAACCTAGACAATATAAGCCGGAGAGCAGATCTTTGCACTGTCTTCTTCTTTTTTTGATGGCGTGCATGTGTAGGGACCCACAGTGCAGATGCATACTCTAAACAAGGTTGAACGAAGGTTTTGTATGCCTGTACAATATCTTTCGTTGTACCATGGCCAAATTTCGCTCTTAGAATCCACAGACTTCGAGTGGCTTTCGCGATCATTGCATCGTGATCATTGGGAGACACTCATGTTGGGTACGGGATATTAAAAGTTTGGAAAGATGATGACCGTGGGCGGCTACACTTCAGCAACTCACGGCTCCTCATCACACGTGTGATGTGCTGCGACACTTCCTTGTGTATTGTGTTGTGTTGGGGTTCAGCCAGTTCAAGGTACTGTAAAGCAGCACCGATCAAATGTCATTTAGTGTGGCTATTCGATAGTCCAAGCCACCACGACAAAAACTGCGCAAGTTTCATTCCAATCGACGGTGCAATTAATTAGAAAATTACAATTAAAGATTACGGGCAACACTGTACTAGGTATTCGAAATGATTCCGTACTCCTGCAACATACGGCGGCAACTACGTTGCATGCGTATAACACTGGGCCCGACATAACAATCCACCATAAAATCCGTCCCTGCAATTCACACAACGAACCACATCTGAGGATAAACGGATAAGCGAACTGAAATGAAATGCTGAGCCCTTGAAAAAAAAAAATGTGTCAGACGTTCAAGAAGCCAGACAGCTCGGAACTTGTTTGTTCACAGAGGTTCACGGAGAGAGTTTGTTCGTTCGAAAGAGGCCGCGAAGAAAAGGAGCGCGCAGGCGCAGTAGAGAAGTAGGGAGAGCCTCCACCGAACAGCGGCCAGCACTGGGTTACTTCGCAAAAAACGCTGTTAACAGGGGTTTCAGAATGCATAGGTAAACAGGGAAACTAATATTATGGTTACTAAAATAACGAAGTCCCGATGTAATAGTGTGTAATACCAATTTTCAGTGTTGCCCGCTGTACAGGGGGTTGCTTGACACCAGGCGTCGCACCGCTCCGCTACGCCGCATTTTTCAGAGCAAATTAAAATTATTTATAGCGCGTTGTCGGTCGTATGGTTCCGCATATGGTATTTAGAAGCAACAAAGTCTCTAGTCACATCACCGGCATATCATGCTTGTCTATTGCTTTACAGTACCTTTCAGCATCTGGACCACTGGAAAGCGAAGGAGATAAACCGTTTGTGCTGCGTGCAGTCAGGGTATTATACTAGCAGGTATTTGGGTGAGGTATACCTTTGTGAATAATTTGTGACTGGTAGAGGTACAAATCTTGTTACGAGAATAATTGAAATGATTAAAGTACATCCACAACTTGACTTGCGTTAAGTCTTATAGAGGGTGTTTCAGTTAAATCCCCGTGCGAAATTCTCGAACGGATGCACCAGTCGAAGGACTTCATTTTTTACAAATATCTGTCGGGTATCACCGCACCAACAAGCTGCGGACCGTGTGAATGAATGGGAGGAGCTCTAATTTAAGTAGAAATTCAAATGAGCTTACTAAAAAAAACTCGGGTACTACCCCTTTTGGCTTCTTCTGTGAACACGTTTTAGTGAAGATTCTGCCACCGAAGCGGGTCATTTCTGGAGTAATTAATCAGTTTCGGTTTACTTGTTTTTGTTCAGGCGAAGCGGAATAGGACGGAATTCATTGATGTAATTCATTCGGGGATGAGGGGGTGGAAGAGCGTCCTTTCGCGCTTCACCGTGCTACCAGCCGCGCCAAAAATATGTTAACCGAAACCCATTAATTACTGCTGCAAATGACCGGTGCCGCGCGTTACTGCTGTGTCATCACGTCACTCAGAACGATGGTAAGAATCATATCTACTGAACTTTGACGTAGAAGACGAAGTTTAAGTAATTTAACCGTATGCTCCAGCAAACAGTCATAGCCGTCATAGCAGACGACGCGTGGGCATCGTCAGCTGCCATAATCTCGTTTTTTTTTGTTTTTGTTTTTTCTGTTGCGCACAAGAGGCTAACACACATTCAATTGTATCGATGAATAGATAGTTCAAATTGCCTTCCATACACCGTGATTTTCGTACTCTTAGGCATATCATCGTAGTTTGTATTTTGCCACATTTTACGCTAACGCCACGCCACGGCATCGGCACCATTCTTTCCTTCCTTCATCCATGGCGGCGGTAAGTTAACTTAAGAGGGGATACCACCTCCGGCGGCCCCATGTATTTTCTATGGGACAAACTTTGCAGTCTCTTTCGGTAAATAATGAACCGATTTTCACGAGACTGGTCTTGTTGGATAGCGTTCGGAAATGCCCTTTGTCTGTTCAGAAAAAAAAATATTAGTTTTCATAAGCTATTTTTCTAAACACGTTACTGAAGTACAAGAAATTACCAAAATTGGATACTCAAGCTTTGACACGCTCTTCTAAAAAAACTAAGAGACTTATACAGAAATTTTCCTGGAGTGGCAAAGCAAAAATCTTTCTAGAACATTTTAACATCAGGATCATCCGCATCCGATTATCTGTTCTCCCGATATATGATAAAACATGAAGGCAGGTAAGGGCCAGTTCTCACTCGGCGACGCCCGACGCGGCGTCGTGAGCGGGCGGCAGACAGAGCCGTTTATTAGGAGAGTTTGGCCATTGGGAGGAGCCTGTCCCAAAGCGCGCCATTTGACGTCACACGATGGGCGGCGCCAAGACCAGTGGCACCATTTTGGATCAGGGCTATCGCCTTGAAATCTTCCATTCCGCCATTTTGGAGCAGAGGCACAGCCTTGAAGTCGGTACAGCCGGTCAAGTGGGCGGAGCGATGATGTCTGTGACGTCACGGCGGCTCCCCCATCTCTGGGCGGCAAAAGATCACAGAATGGCCAAACTCTCCCTATAAATGGCTCTGGCGGCAGATATAGACGCGCATTTCCGGAGCCGGGAGAGGAGAGACGTCGAGCCAAAAAAGCTGCCATGCCGAACTTCTCTCGCGACGTCGGCGAGAGCTGCCGAGAACGACAGCTGGCGACCAATTAAGTGACACAGAAAGGCCACGCCTCCTGATTTTTCGTCTGCTTGGGACGACGGAATGCCACTGTGGTGGGAGCAGGAAAATCGTGCGCGCTGACGGGGCGGTGGAAATGTGCCTCTACCAGTCCTCCTCAGGTACCCGCGGACGCGGCTGTAGAGTATGTAGCACTGCGCCCATACACCATGTTGCAAGCCCATTGGCCTAGACTGTGTGCGCGCTCCGATTGGTCGAGAACGTTTTGAAATCGCATTTTGTAGCGCGCATGTGCGTACAGCGTCTCGGCCGTTTCAGCATAGTTTCGAAATAGCATGCCCGGCATGTCGTCCTCCTGTGTTCGATGGTGTCAATCGACAGAACAGTTTGCAGAAATATGTTCGCGAGTTTATTGGTTCGTAATTGTGAGTCTACGCGTGTTGTGCTGTTTCTGGACACAACTGTTATCCCACGAACAATTTGTCAACTGCGGTACCGGAATGTTTTATTATTGGGAGCGTGAAGAACAAGTTCGAGCGCCGTTGGACTTCGAGGACTGTCAACAAAGGCAGGATTACGTGCCACACAAGCGCTTTTCGCTTCGCTATAATGGATGCACCGCAGGCAGCGAAAGAAGATGCTCATCATGAAATGGTACGCACTCATGAGACTGGCTCGGTATTGGGAGTTGAACGGTGTGTTCGTTCTGCTTCATGTTCGAACTTTGTCTCAGTGTGTCAGCAACGCAAGTGGGCTTTGTACGCACAGTGCACCCATGTATCAGATCTTTGAATTAGTGCTTTGTATCAAATAAATCTTTATTTTACCCCAAAATGGCTTTAGTTATTTTGAATACCGAGTAACGGCGGCAGGTCTGAAATCCAGTAGAAGTCGATGGTAGCCAGGACCGACCGAAAAGCCAGCCAGACATGGAGGCTCCTGATTGGCCGACTGACTGTGCATAATATCCACCACGTCGCAATTTCATTGGTCGTGTGCCCAGTGTTGTGTGAATTATCTCAAACTATGGGCTCTATGGGGAGCTGTTGGAGCCTGCCTCTACTTCCACCGCGCGCTCACGACGCCGCGTCCCTGCGGGCGCCACATCGCGGGCTAAAGGGGTAAAAAGAATCCCTCCGCCACACAGTATCGTAAATCCAACACCCTATCCTAGATTCCCTTTCCTGACAGGTTCCTTTTCCCACTGTTGAAGTCCTTGAAACAGCTCTTCTTTTGGGAGATTAGGTAAGGGAACGACAAAAGCGTCTGCTGTTTGGGATAATTGGATTGGAGATAGTGTGTGTGTCGCAATCTCCCAGTCTGTTCTCTGCCTTGGGTTTTTCCGATCTGATCGGTATGACAATGCGCGTTTTCCGGCAGGCAGGCCTGCAGCTATGTCGTATCATCCTTGTTTGTTTTCTGTGCACAGTGGCCGCTAATTTTTCGGGGAAGGGACCATGGATCCTACTTTATATGGCGCTGTCTTTGTAAGCGTACAAGTTTAACTGCACTGAATATGAAAATCTTCACTGCTTTTGCTATTAGATGGTCTGGTTAGGAGTTTAGGAAAAAATGTTCCCGAAAAAACAATGCCACCGGAAAAATTATCAATTGGAAGAAATGTCCAGAGAATGAAATGTCCCCTGAGGGACATCTACTTTTGAAAAAAAAGGAGAGGTCAACCGAAGCGAGTAGTCGTATATTCTATTCGAATTCCGAATCAAACATGCAATTCGATATTCGAATTCCTAATCGAATAGATGTTTCTTGCAAACCGAACACATTTCACTAATCGCGAAGCTGCACACGTTAGACTGGCATAGGGAGGGCACAAAATAAAGGGTGTCCGCCCATTTGGTCGAACGCCGTTTGATCGAAGGCGTTTGATCGAACGCCGCTTGGTCGAAAGCCGTTTGATCGACGCCGTTTGTTCGAAAGACGTTTGTTCGAAGGGAGTTCAAAGCTCGCAGCGTGTCCTTAGCACCTCTTTTTCGGTAACTTTTGACTCGAGCATACGGAGCAGGCAATCAGTGTCCTCTGTTTTTTTGTGTTTCTTGCCTTTTTTTTTCAGCTAAAAAGGGTAGACCACTAGTTATTTGCAGACCTTTGTCATCCACGAACAGCACAGCCTTCTGGCTTTTTACACTCTCCCATCCGAAAGGAAAATAAAATTGAATTAAATTGAATACAACAATCCGAAAGTATCCCGCGAACAAGTAGGACACATATTGAAGAAAAAAGCCTCAAGTTGGGAGCAGCCAATAGTCTGTGCTTCTTCTGGGCACCCTTTTCATTGCTGGCGACAAATTTAAGGGAACGATCCGAAATTGTCTGAATGAATGGTCCGAAGTCTGTGAATGCTAAGGATGAAATTTCGCCATAGTATAAAATAAATATATTATATTAACAGTCATATAAAACCTCAGTTCAACCTTGATTAGAGTATGCATATGTAGTCTGAGTTACCTACAATTCCACGCCATGAAAAAAAGAAAAAAAGACAAAGTACAAAGATCTGCTCTCTGGCTTATATTGGCTAGGTTTCAAAGGACTTCTTCGGTTACATGTATGTTGGAAGAAACAAATTTAGATTCAACTTGCACATAGGCGGAAAATAAATAAACTAAACCACAACAAATAAGTAATGCTGATGTAGTAAATAAACTAAAGCTGTTCTTTCTCCAAACCAATGGTCAGTTAACTGCAAACGTTAATAATACATTGTTAAAATTTGTCCACGTTCGGCGCGAATAAAAGACGACAGGTTAAGTTCGCGTTTCAAAGCAGTGACTGATGTACTAGGAGAAAAATCATTACAGATGAATCGTGCTGCTCTGTTTTGAATGGATTCGCTGTTACTTATTAAATACCTCTGATGAGGAGGAGCCGTCCATGCTGACTAGCCGAGCTGGACCACATGCGTTTCTCTGTGCTGGAGCGCCGACATTTTCTTCCAAGTGCTACACGCTGCTGCAGCGATGTCCAAACGGACGTGTTAATCGATTCATCTTGAAAAGAAAGTGGCAATACTACTGGAGGTTAATTCTGGCAAGCTCTTGAAGAGAGAGATTGCAAAAAAATTTGGTATCACCATGGCACTCTGAATCATTGATGACAACAGCCATGAGGATTGCAATGTCGAAGTTGCACTTGTGACTTGCAATGCAGCCGATTGTGCTCTGAATGTGCCGCTCCATTTATTGAGGACCGCGAGGAATATTGGAGAGATGCAGTTTTTTGGTGGCTGCACGACACCTTTGCCCAATAGAGGCAGCTGAAACCTACAGAATGGTTCAGTTAGCTAACAAGTGGGGAGCAAAGCATGTTTCAGTGTTTTCATTGTTTTTGATGCTGTGCCATTCAAATAAGTCAGTGGATTTCTCATGTCTGCTAATGGAAGTCTCTTGATGTTAGTTATTAGCAATTTAAAAGTTGGATGCATGTTATTTTGAACACTTCTCTTGAGCCAAACTTCTGATAAGCCGAACAAGACTTGCCAGGTACCCTCGAGTTCCTCTTAGGAGGAGTTAGCTGTAGTGTAATCTAAGAAACTAAAACTGCTCCCTTCTGACGACTCGTGTTTGAGCGACGGCTACCACACAACCAGGCATATGGGCGCCGTGTCAGCAACTTCTGAGCGCTACGCCATGTTCCCACATTATGACCACCCAAATTAGCAAAAGCAACATTAGCTACGATGTGATTTATGTTTGCATTTGGTGCAACAGATACTGAGATAACCCCACTTTGTATGAAGAATCTCACCCTGAATTCGTATATATTAAAAATAAAGTGTATATGACTGCGTATGATGATGTAGCATATCTGCTCCAAAACTCTTTTTTTTTTCTGCTCCAGAAGGAACCCCGAAATGGCTTAGGCCAATCACATCACTGACTATGCCACGCGAGCACACAAAGGACATGTACGCCAGTTACAGCTATGAGTCCAACCGGCACACGATATTACTTGCCTTTGCGACAACACTCATCTCCCAGAAGTCAAAACACCAGAGAGAGAGAGAGAGAGATAAAAAAGGACATCAAGAAAAACAGAGGTGAACAGATTTGTACACAGGCATAATGTAAATAGCGAGCGGTTGCAAACTACTATTACAAGCATTCACCAAAACCGTGAAATCCGCCGCAAAATTCATAATCCGCAATATGTGGCATTGTTTTGACTAAGTTTTTCGTGATGGAAACTGGCTGTTCTGAGGTTGAATACATAAAAAGATGAACGCACGTGCACACACACACACACAAAAAAACGAAAAAAATAACGGAAGTCGCTGACTGGTTTTTGAATGACTGTAGTCATAAGTATGGATAGCAATGCCACCAGAGCCTGCCAAACCATTGTGCACAGTACTTCCAACGGAATCTTTGCAAGAAAGTTCTCGTGTGGCAGTTCTTGTTTTTCATGCTGTTATGGCACCTCACTACCCAACAATAAACAGTACTGTTTTTTTTTTTTTCGTATGGCAGTTCTCCACATCGCCGTCCATCTATAGTGTGGCAACACACCTACCTATCTACCAGCGTAACGCAAGAGCTCTATTCCTGCTACTCAATTCATGGGAGAGGTCGGAACTGGTGCGCCCCCGTGAAACTCTGGTTGCTCTCCCCCACGTGTTTTGTCATGTTTCACCCAAATATGTATAGTAGCAGTGGCGTAGCCAGTGCTTTGCTTCGGAGGTTCATCCCCCACCCAATTTGTACCTTCGGTAGTGTACTTGGGAGAGGGAATAGAGGGCAGACCCTCTTCTCTATGTAAAATTCCTGTAATATGCCTCGCGTGAAGTTTCTTCTGGAATACGTATCCATATGTTTTTGTGATACTGTGTACAAGCTGTTGCATTTCATCCAGTTTAATACGAAGGACTGCTTTTACCAAATCACGTCAGAGTGTTCCAGTTCCCCAGGCTGCGACTCACGTTTTCCTCGTTCTAAAAAGGGAATGAAACCATGGTGTCTCTGCACGCCACTTTAGATTTAGATTTCTGCAGCTTTTGGCCATGTCTCAGGCCCATAGGAAGACCGCGTACCAGGGGCAGGGTCAACAAAATGTAGTCTGTGGGCCTTTTGTTGCCCACTTTGTGGAAGCCCATGGATGATGACGCACCTCTGCTCCAGCGCGCAACTGCGCCTGCAAGTCAGTTCTACCGGCGCCGTCCAAGCTTGAGGCCACAAACATCTGCCCACTGGTACGTTCCACCATCGACGGCCAGAGCTCATTTAGAGGGACACCACCTCCTCTACATTTGGTGAACCCGAACAACGAACGCCATGTTTGATGTTCATCCTAGATTTTTTGGCAAACCCACCTTCTGGAAAACAAGTATCATCGGAACCACTGTTCCACTTGGGAACTCGCATCGAGGTTACGGTGGGCTCACTTTACGGCCTCCATCTGATTCTCTCCTGCTCTCCCTCAGACGACAACCAGCGTTTACGTTTGTGTACCAGCTGCGGCATTGTCGCACACTCAACAATCTCCGCAGCACTCGGCATACACACCTTGTCACTGCGCTGTTGCTCACGCTGCTGCTGCATCCACTTGAACGGTCACAAGCCGTGTGTTCAGTTGTAGGTCACCCACGTGTTGTCCTCATAGGTAGACATTTCCCGAAATGTTCATTCAACATCACATCGTGTCCGACCTTTCCCACAGCCCATAACGTCACATCACAATTACAGCCCGTCACATCATGGCCCATCATTCGACATCACCATCACAGCCCATCACGTCATTACCGATCATTCAACATCAAACTCAACATCACCTCACATCATTGCCCATCACTCAACATCACATCACATCACATGATCAGAACGCTAGTGTTCCCTCCCCGATCGTCCTCAAAACTCTGTTCATAGTCAGTGAGATCAACAGGGGCTATGAGCGGCGTGCAGACGTGGACAGATGGAGAGAGGACAGCAGAGCAGAAAAAGTGGGGGGAGGGGGTTAGTGTGCATCCTGGGACGACTTCAGGGGGAACTGTGCCGACATTCGTCTGGAAAGTCAGTCAGTGGTCATAATAACGGGGACAGAATAGACACGTTCTACCCGATCCGTCCTCAAAAGTTTGGTCACAGACATATTAACGTTATATTATGTTATATTACCTTTTTATACGTGTATTTATTTGAGGGTCTGCGTTGTGGGCCTGCCCTTTCGGTCTCGATGTAACAGTGAAAAAAAAAAAAAAAACGAAAACGTATTACGAATTAAATTTATCTTATTTTACCTTAGCAAGTTGTCATGGTAACTGGGGAGAAATACATGGTGCTCTTCTGTTGAGGAAATGGTTCCCTAGAAAAGCGGTCACAAAGTGAGGATGTCATTTTCATTTCATCTTTCATTTCATTTATTAATCATTTATTAATCGCTTGTGGCGCGACAGGCTAAAACTCTGGGTGAACTCCGCTGTACAGAAGTCGCACTTATAGGGCTTCTCGCCCATGTGTTTTCGCTTGTGATACAACAGGCCCGCACTGGAGCTGAACTCTGCAGGACAGAGGTCGTACTTGTGCAGCTTTTCTCCCGTGTGTGCGTGCTTGTGATGTGACAGTGCTGTCCTGTGGCTGAACACTGCAGGGCAGAGATTACACTTGTATGGCTTCTCGCCCGTGTGTCCGCCTGTGGCGCGCGAGATTCGCGCCACAGCTGAACTCTGCAGGACAGAGGTCGCACTTGAAGGGCTTCTCACCAGTGTGTTTTCGCTTGTGGCGCGACAGGCTAAAACTCTGGGTGAACACCACTGTACAGAAGTCACACTTATAGGGCTTCTCGTCCATGTGTTTTCGCTTGTGATACAACAGGCCCGCACTGGAGCTGAACTCTGCAGGACAGATGTCGTACTTGTGCAGCTTTTCTCCCGTGTGTGCGTGCTTGTGATGTGACAGTGCAGTCCTGTGGCTGAACACTGGAGGGCAGAGATTACACTTGTATGGCTTCTCGCCCGTGTGTCCGCCTGTGGCGCGCGAGATTCGCGCCACAGCTGAACTCTGCAGGACAGAGGTCGCACTTGAAGGGCTTCTCACCAGTGTGTTTTCGCTTGTGGCGCGACAGGCTAAAACTCTGGGTGAACTCCGCTGTACAGAAGTCGCACTTATAGGGCTTCTCGCCCATGTGTTTTCGCTTGTGATACAACAGGCCCGCACTGGAGCTGAACTCTGCAGGACAGAGGTCGTACTTGTGCAGCTTTTCTCCCGTGTGTGTGTGCTTGTGATGTGACAGTGCTGTCCTGTGGCTGAACACTGCAGGGCAGAGATTACACTTGTATGGCTTCTCGCCCGTGTGTCCGCCTGTGGCGCGCGAGATTCGCGCACCAGCTGAACTCTGCAGGACAGAAGTCGCACCTGAAGGGCTTCTCACCAGTGTGTTTTCGCTTGTGGCGCGACAGGCTAAAACTCTGGGTGAACTCCGCTGTACAGAAGTCGCACTTATAGGGCTTCTCGCCCATGTGTTTTCGCTTGTGATACAACAGGCCCGCACTGGAGCTCAACTCTGCAGGACAGAGGTCGCACTTGAAGGGTTTCTCACAAGTGTGTTTTCGCTTGTGGCGCGACAGGCTAAAACTCTGGGTGAACTCCGCTGTACAGAGGTCACACTTATAGGGCTTCTCGCCCCTGTGTTTTCGCTTGTTATACAACAGGCCCGCACTGGAGCTCAACTCTGCAGGACAGATGTCGCACTTGAAGGGTTTCTCACAAGTGTGTTTTCGCTTGTGGCGCGACAGGCTAAAACTCTGGGTGAACTCCGCTGTACAGAAGTCGCACTTATAGGGCTTCTCGCCCATGTGTTTTCGCTTGTGATACAACAGGCCCGCACTGGAGCTCAACTCTGCAGGACAGATGTCGCACTTGAAGGGTTTCTCACAAGTGTGTTTTCGCTTGTGGCGCGACAGGCTAAAACTCTGGGTGAACTCCGCTGTACAGGGGTCACACTTATAGGGCTTCTCGCCCATGTGTTCGCTTGTTATACAACAGGCCCGCACTAAAGCTGAAGTCTGCAATACAAATATCGCCCTTGTAGGGCTTCTCGCCCGTGTGTTTTCGCTTGTGACACGTCAGAGTTTTCCTATTACTGAATCCTGCAGGACAGAGGTCGCACTTGAAGGGCTTCCCACCAGCGTGTTTTTACTTGTGGCGCGACAGGCTAAAACTCTGGATGAACTCCGCTGTACTGAGATCGCACTTATAGGGCTTCTCGCCCCTGTGTTTTCGCTTGTGATACAACAGGCCCGCACCAGAGCTGAACTCTGCAATACAGAGATCGCACTTGCAGGGCTTCTCACCCGTGTGTTTTCGCTCATGACACAACAGAGTTGTCCTATGACTGAATTCTGCAGGACAGAGATCGTACTTAAAGGATTTCTCGCCTGTATGTTTTCGCTTGTGATACTTGAGGATTGTGCTACCCCTGAACTGTGCAGGACAGAGATCGCACTTGTATGGCCTCTCACTCGCATGTGTTCTCTTGTGGTCTCGCAGTTTCCCACTCTTTCTGAACTGAGATCACACTTGTAAAACTTGTTGCCCATGTGTGTGCTTGTGATGGCGCAGGCACATACTGTGGCTGGATTCTGCAGGGCAGAGGTCGCACTTGTACGCACTCGATGAGCATCCAAGTGCACATATCGTGGCCTTGTGCAACCGTTCTCCTGTGCAACACTCTGCATGCACTCGCAAAGTTGATGCATGACGGAATGTCGTGGAACACGTGTCGCAAGTAAATCTGTTTGTTTTGCGAGTTTTGAGATGAAGTGCCATGTGGCCAGTGTCAACGCATGTGGCGAAACAAACACTGCACTTATACAGCCTGTCTTTCTCGTGGCCGAATGTCGATGGTTTGCCTGCCTCTTGACTCTGGTCTGAAGGTTGCTCAGTGGGTCGACCGTCGGTAGTGATCAGTGCGGCGTGTTTGAGTCGTGGCTCCACCGTTGATGTGCCGGTCTCGAACTGTACATTTGAAGAAGTGCAACTTGAAGATGCTCGATCGCAAGTGCCACTGGGCTCGACCTTAATATGGAGCCTACCACTCCTTTCCCTTGCTCCTGAAATTGCAGATCCGTTCCAGTCCACATCCGTTATTATGCCACTCGTTAGAATGATTTTAGGATATAAGATTTCTAACAAGCTGCCCAATGAAATTTTCACCACCCAACGCAAGCGAGACCTGAGAGCACATTTAAGAAATCTCTATTTCGGGTATCCTTAGTGAAGTTTGTTTCCCGTGTCTGAAGACAGCTGCTGGATGATTCAATTTGCTTTTATTTAATTTGTTTCGCTCCTGATGATCTAGAACGTATGAGGTCAACTGTGCCGGTTTTATGTATTTTATGTAACATACGACAATGTCAGTAGTAGTTACTGGACACAGACTGTCCGCAACGCTACAAGGCTTCTGGACACGTTTAATTAGCAATTAGAGCTAATTGGGACCCCCCACATTAATCAGGACCCTCCAGGGAGTCATCACACTAATTGGGGAGCATCTAGGACGTGTCCAGACCACCCTGTGCGTTGCGGACAATCTGTGTCCATAAAAATAAAAAAATAGGTAGAAAATAAAATAAAAAGATGGAAATAAGAGTGGAGAGAAACAATTTATTCGAAAATCAACGATGCCGCGGCGAAGAACCCGCTCCGCAACACCCGAGTGACCAGCGCCCGCCATGTTGCTTGTTGACGACTGGTAGTTGCAGAGATCGACGACAGGTGGCCACTTAGTTGCAAGGCATCACACCAGATGGCGCCACTATCATAGCTCTAGACGAGAAAGACAGACAACAAGATACTAGCGACAGGTAAAAATGGCAGCACTGCTGAACAAGTCTAGGCATGCGAGAGAAAAGGTCTAACCGCTACTGCTAAAACAGCACGGAGAAAACAGTACACATCGGGGAAAAAAGGCTTACGGGGACGATCGCTTAGGCCTAACCACAGCACTACGCAGCTAACACAAGGCGGGAACCACAGATCGCTAAACATGCATCAACAGGCTTGCTCACCGCAAAACAAGACTAAACATACGAGGAAAAAGGCTTACGGGGGGGCGATCGCTTAGGCCTAACCTCAACACTACGCAGCTAACACAAGGCGGGAACCACACATCGCTAAACATGCATCAACAGGCTTGGACACCGCAAAACAAGTCTAAACATGCGAGAAAAGGCTTAGCACGAGCGCGGTCACCGCTAAACACGGCAAACATACGAGAAAAGGAGCGCGTCAAATCACTCACCTTTTCCCCCGCGGCAACTTCCAGGCAGAAACTGAGCCAGCGCGGAGAACACACATCTGCTGTCTACGAGAGCCAGCCAGAAAATGAGCGAGCGCGCGGAGCGCACGCCCGTCTTCCGCGACGCTCCGAGAGAAACTGAGTGAGGCGACGCGCGCGCGCCCTCTGCTCCACCCGTCCGCGCATGCGCGCGCGCGCGCGCGCTCCTAGCGCCCCCTGCGCCGGCCGCGGGTGTTTTCGGTTTCGGCTCTCTGCTGCGCGCGCGCGCGCGCTCCTAGCGGC